>NC_056751.1:277734531-277867031 GCF_019279795.1 Protopterus annectens
TAAATTTATCAGTGACTGCACAGACAAAAGCATTTTTCAAGGTGAGAAGTGCTTCCAGGGAATGCAGTTTCATGTTTAGACTCCAAGTATTAAGCAGCAGATCCTTGAGTTTGTTGCAAGTGGATTTCGCTATTTCAAAAATGTTATCATTAAGACATTGCCTAAAAAAGGCACTATGGGGGAAGCAAGCACCTTAGCCAGTATCCAAAAGCCTAGAGGAGACAGGTGCAGAACATCTCTAGCAAAGCAGCATGGCTTGTCAATCATGTCTTTCCAGATGACAAATACTGGATCCCCCTGGAATGACACCAGAAGCTGAGCCAATTGTTGAAGTCAATCAGTTTTTGTTTATATTGCAGCACCATCGTGGGTGAAGGTAGAATGATGCTTAGGGATAGGGTCATACCTGCCTGTGACACATAATCTGAGAGTTCAGTCATATCTCTCTTCATATAGTCCATGGAGGTATGTCTCAAGTCATTCACCCCAACATGGACTATGACAGAGTCATAGCAATACTTGTTATTGAGTGACCTGAGTGTATGCGTGATCTGACAGATGCTGACACAGTTGACAGTATCCTTTTCCTTGTCCAGCCTGATGAGGGGTACATTTGTGTGTCTCACTATGGAGTCTCCTATGACCAAGACATTAGGTATTGAGGTGTTTTGCCTTAGAGGCATATTGGTGAGACACTGATATGTAAGGTTACTATACGTCCGATTTTCCCCGGACATGTCCTCTTTTTTTGGGCTCCTGTCTGGGCGGTTTTTGAAAATTCTGCAATCTATTTCAGAGTCTTTCTGCCGCTTTGTTTTTTTTTTTTTTTTGATTGGCTCATATACCAGTATATGAGCCAATCAAAAAACGGAGCTCTGTTCAATGCGGAACTGCTTGATGTTCCTCATTGAACAGAAGAGGGTCCGCTGTGCGTGTTTTTGATTGGCTCGTCTACCAATTAAAAATCCCCAAACACGGACCTTTTTTTTTTTTTTTGCTCTTCAGCCCTAACAGGCTGAAATCATTTTTCGTCCTCTTTTAAATACAACTAAATATGGTAACCCTACTGATATGTGTGTGCTGTTATGTGCAGTGATTTCAGTACATGCTGAGGTGTGTGCAGATAATTTGTGCTTGTGTCCTAAACTTATGTCAGAGGTGAAGTGCATCCATCAGCTGACTTGTTTTTTGTTGCATGAGATGACTGTTTCCAAATTGATAGTGTAATTACATCTCTCATATACAGTATTTGTTTATTTCAGGACTAAGTGGTTATCAGTATGCATGAGCAATTACTACATTGCCTCAGGATGTCTAAGTCAATCATGGCCAGAGAAATGGTAGGAAAGTGACCATCCATAATGGCAGGTTGATACCATAGTACTGTTGGGGAGTGGGTAAGTTAGATCAGTTTATGATGTAGGAATAACAGAGGGGCTTATTTTGTTGACGGTTTAGGGCAAAGAGCTGTGGTGCTGCTGCTCAGTGTGCAGTTAAGTTGCCTGCATAGCAACAAGAGACTTGGGAGGGTTCTACTGACAGTTGTCTAGAGAAAATGAAACTTTCCAGGCATTTGTGCGAGAAAGAGCTGTGGCGATGCTGCTCACATGATGCTAACATATGCGAGAGATGCAATTATATAGCTAAATTGGAGGCTAAGCTCTCTCCACCCAAAACTTGAACAGGCAGTCATGAGGAGAAGGTTAACACTTGCACCACATCTCCAGCCTCACATAGACATACTAAACCAGCACTGGCAAAAAATACACATAAATACACAAAATCATACTCAGAGGCTCTAAATAAAAACCTGCAAAAGCATCACAGACCTCCAAAGCAGATATCCAAAAAACATGCTCCTCCCGTCACAAACCAGACAACACATAAAACACAAAATCAGTGTGCCGCACAATCACAGCCCTTAAAGTGAAATAACATGCCTAACACACTAGTAATAGGCGACTCTATAGTCAGACACACTGATGTCCCACTCACTAGGCTGGACAAGGAGAAGGTTACTGTTAGCTGCCTGTCGGAGCCAGAATCCACCACATAACACAAGCACTCAGATCACTCCAGAACAAGTACAAATATGACTCTGTCATTGTTCATGTTGGTGTGAATGACCTGAGATGTACCTCCCTGGACTACATGACATGGAAGAGCTCTCTGATCATGTAGCCCAGGCGGTATGACCCTGACCTTGAGTAGCATCCTGCCCTCACCAAGAATGATACCGCAGTATAAAGGAAAAAAATGATAAATTTCAACAATTGGCTAAGCTTCTGGTGTCATTCAAAGGGGATCTAGTGTCTGTCAGCCTGGGACAACATGCTCAACAGGCTTCATTGCTTCGCAAGACACGGCTTGCACCTGCCACCCCTAGGCTTTTGAATACTGGCTAAGGCTCTTGCTGCCCCATAGTGCCTTTTTTAGGCAAGGCTCAAAAGTCAAACCCACCTCTGTAAACAGCACATATAAAAAAATGAGGCTTATGCTACTCAACACCAGGAGTTTAAATCTCAAAATGCATGCACTCAAAGCACTCATCAGTATGGAGAACATCGACATCTGTGCAGTACCTGAAACCTGGTTCAAGGCTCCACAGACCACCCCAGCACTACTGGGCTACAACTCATACCACACATTTTGGCCACAGAACATGGACTGAAACACAAAAGGAGGGGATGTATCCATATTCATCAGGGATACCTACACCTCCAGGTTAGTGGCACAGCATGATACCTCCGAGATCATCCATGAGCAACTAACATCAGGCAAATCTGCAATGCAAATTGTGGCCTGCTACAGATCATCCTACATGACCCAGGACCACCACTCCGCCTTTCTGGAGACACTGGAAAACATGAAGGTCCTACCGAACACCCTGATATTGGGGTGATTTCACTTATCCTACCATTAACTGGGAAAACTACTCAAGTACAAACTCCCAGGTCCAGGGCTTCCTGGAATTTATTAGCTCAAATGCCCTGGATCATCTGGTAAACTCCCCTACCAGAGGTGAAAACATACTGGACCTGGTCATCACCAACATGAGCGACAGGTGTTCCACATCAGAGGTCAACCCGTCACTGATTAGCTCAGACCATAAACTAATCACTCTGGATGTCCACACCACCCAACCACCTCCAACCAAGGAAACCACAGTGAAAAATTTTCTATAGCAAACTTCACCTTACTTAAGACAGAGGTGGTAAGTTTCACAGCCCTCACACTAAAGGATAACAGTGTACAAAATGCAGGAACCTTTACAAATGCACTCTATGAGCACCTACAAGGATGCATGGATCATGCCATCCCTAGCAAAACCAAGACTCACTCCCCTAAGAGAAGGAAACGAGTCTGGTGGACCCCTGCCATAAACAGGCTATACAATAGAAGGAGGAAACTAGTTCAGAAATAAAGCAAATCCCAAGAAGGAAAGACATCCCTGATCAGTATCAGTAAGAAACTAAGGTCCCTCATAAAATCCTCCAAGGCTAACTTCGAAAGAAAAATAACCAAGGATTCAAAAGATAACCACAAAGCCTTCTTTAGCTATGTCAAGAATCTGTGGCAACTCACAGATATGCTCTGAGCTAGTGCAAAATAGCACAAAATATACTGAACCCACTGATATTGCCAACATCCTGGCAGACAGATTCAGTGCAAACGCCCCCACCACCCACCCCCAAAAGGGCCCACAACAATACCGGAAAAGTGTAGTGTCCCAGAAATCACAGACGCAGAGGTGAAAATAGCCCTTTCAAAAGCCAAAAGCACAGCGTCAGTGGGGCTAGATGGTGTCCCAGGCTGCGTCTTGCACGAACTATAGAATAAACTAACCCCCCCACCTAAACACATTGTTCAACCTCAGCCTCTCCACAGGCTACGTGCCCATAGAATGGTGCACAGCAACGGTTATTCCGCTCCACATAGGAGGGGCCACAACTGACCCTGGTAACTATCGACCCATAAGCCTGACTAGCCTGGTCTGCCAGGCTATGGAGCGCCTCATCATGCAACTCATTAACAAAGACATTGGGAATCTCCAAACACTTGACCCGACCCAGTTCGGCTTTGTTATGGGTAGATCATGCCTACAAAACCTGGTTGACTTTTTCGAGACAGTCACCAAGGCCATAGATGAGGGGAAGGAAGTTCACATAGCCTACCTTGACCTTGCAAAGGCTTTTGACACTATTCCTCACTCAGGAATTATAAAAAAACTCACCAGCCTGAACATAAACCTCTACGTCATGAGATGGGTTGCCAACTGGCTTACAGACAGAACTCACACAGTAAGAATTGTGAGCTCCAGGTACGACTCTAAAACAGTCACAAGTGGTGTCCCACAAGGCTTGGTCCTGGGACCCCTACTGTTCAGCATATACTTCTCAGAAGTACAGGCAAACACAGGAGGACTATGGCTAACCAAGTTCACCGATGACTGCAAACTGGGAGCCATAATTGACTCTCCGGCTGACACGGACATTCTCCAAAAGGGCCTTACTGAGATGGACACCTGGTGTCAAAGTCATGGTCTCAAGCTAAATGCCAAAAAATGCATAGTCATCCCATTTGGAAAAAACAAAACACCCATGAATTACCACATAGGTGGCAACCCCCTTAATACAGAAGAGATAATAAGAGATCTGGGGACCTAGGTAGATAGTAATCTCTCCTTTGACAATCATATTGCCAAAGTAGTTAGGATATCTTTCTATGTATCCCATCTAATTACTAAAGAGTAAGCATCTAGAAATAAAGAGGTTATAGTGCCCCTCTACTCGTCACTCATCACAACCATCATAGAGTACAATGCCTCATTTGGGATGTACCTCACAAGACACTTTGAACAGCTGGAAAGACCACAAAAGTACCTCACCAAGAGGATTACTGGTCTCAAACATATGTCCTATGCAGCCCGACTGGAAAAACTCCACCTATACTCAGTGGCATATCGCTTACTCAAAGGTGATCTCTGCTTGACTTACAAAGCCATGTCCAACTCAGAATTGATGGACATGCTCCACCTAAAGAAATCCAAGTCACTGCGAGCCACTCACTCTAGTGAGATAAACCTCATCACAACAATAAATAGAACATGCTGGAGGGATAGATTCCTGTCACAGAGACTCCCCATGCTTTGGAACAAAATTCCTAACTACATTAGGCAGAGCACCTCACTAACACTCTTCAAGAGAAACCTTGACGAGTGGATGGGAAACAGAAAATACTCCCCTGGGATCACTTCATTGGTTCTTCTTGACAGAGGCTCAGTTAATTAATCAATGGGGTGGCGAAAGCTGACACACTCTGGGTAGGCTTATAAATGCCCTCGAGCAGATAGCCTAGTACCTACCTATGAACCTATAATCTCAACTCAGATTGAAACCTATGGACAGCATGAAATATTTATCAGCGCTGGGAAACCAGTTTCAGTTGCAGCTGTGAGAGCCTCTTGCAGATACAGTCTTAAAGTAGTTGTGGCAAACCCTAATAGTGTTAATTACCTTACACTGTCTGGACATGAGCATCTAGCCATGCACAAATCTAACTTGGGTTCAGCATTGCTGCATGGTATTTAAGTGTTTCTGAATTGTTCCATCATTTTTTTGCCTCCAAAATGAGACAAGGACATTAAGTACCATCAGTGAGACTCCAAGCCTGCAAAATGGGCAAAGACTGCCACCTCACATAGTAAACAAGGTCACATCATCTGCGATATCAGCCCCATAAAGTCGGAATCCACCCAACCAAATATTATATCCATTGATGACTCCATAGTTAGACATACCATTGCAAAACTCTCTACTTTGTTTTATGCCTCACCCATTTTCACCAGCCTCCCCAAAACAGAAATTGCAAAGCTCAACACCTGCTACAATCAAACTGCCAAATTTGCTACAGTGCCCCCTACTGATCCCACCACTGCCATTCCCTAAAACAACTTGACTGGTTTGAATTTCCTAATCTCATATCCTTTCATCAGCTTTCCTTTGCACTCAGACTACTACTACTATTTCTAGATAAAACTCTAGCACTGGCCAACCCACTAAAACTACAAACTCACTCTAGACAACTACGCTCTAGTGATAAAAAGCTAATCAAGGTTACCAAGAGCAAAAACACAGCAGGGGACTCCCTCGTCCCTAATTATATAGGTAAAACTTGGAACTCCCTACCCTCTGCTATTAAATCAACAGACACAAAGGTTACATTTAAAAGACTACTCAAAGAATACCTAAAACTCACATGGATGTGTTTATGTTCACCCGCAGGCTAACGTCTCCAACCATATCCACCCTCTTCTCTAATCTCCGGATCTCTGTTTCAGAACTATACCACTAAGAGGAACTGCAGCTTTTTTTTTTAAATTCCAGCTTCCTACACCTGGCCCTTCATTTAGTACCTATACATATAGGGGACAAAAACACTGCTAGGCACAGTTTTTTTATCATTTTCTTTTTTTATAATTTTCTTGTCTTTCTCCATCTTTGCACTTGCCTTTATACTTAGTCTATATATCTTACCGCTCAACCCTGTTGTTTTACCTACTACTATCAACCTGACTACATCAAACTTGTACACGATCTAACTGTATAAAATTGTAAAAGATGCATCTTTCAAGATGGAACTCTCACCTTTGTATCTTATTCTGTAATTCATCTTACTTATGTATTGGCTCATTCTAACTGTAAAAAATCGTAAAATATGTTTTCTTTTATTCTGTGTACCTAATTTTAATTTTCATGCTTATGTAATGTCTATGTAAATATGATTGCTGCTGTTATACTCCTTTATAATTGCTTGTAATCGATTTGCTGAGCTTTTCTGCCTGGGCCTTCGTTGAGAATGGACATGTACCCAGTCGAACTCTCCTAGTCAACAAATGTAAAATAGATAAATAAATAATAAGCACTCACCAGGGTGATGGTCAGTTGCTCATCTAGTGTCAGAGTTCAACAGATCACAAATGCACTCATAACCTTCAGCACCAAGTGTCATTATGACTCTGGCTTAGTACATATGGGTGTAAGCTACTTGAGACGTACTTTCCTGGACTACATGAAGAGAGACATGATGAAATATGTGACTCAGGCAAATCAGTCAGTTATTTGTTTCATGATCTTTTACTTTTTGTGAATAATTTTTGGGAATCTTTTGGGTGGTGTGGATTTTGTCAGCTGTGCAGAACAGAAGAACAAGAAGAAAGAAGAAGAAAGAAGAAGTAATGCGTGTGTGTGTGTGTGTGTGTGTGTGTGTGTGTGTGGTAGCCGTTCTTTTTTTTTTTTTTTTATTACTTTTTTGTTTGTGAAGAATATGGTGGGTGGTGTTTTTTTCTTTGTGTAATGCAAACATCACCCATTGTATTATTTAAATATGTAAACAGGTAGTCATTATGGTATGAGACCAATGGCAGAAACATAGATTTCAATCTATCACCTTGCTATCTGGTTCCACAGAGCAAAAGTATCCTGTTGGCCACCTCTTCTGGCCATATGAATTTTCATCAGATCTTACAACATTCTTAACAGACATCCATATCACAGGATCATTATGTGATTGTAATTCTTATTACTTTTTGTCAGCCAATCTAACTATTTTAGATTCATCTTCAATTATAAAAATCATATCATCCACGTATCTATAAGATTTAATAAAAAGAAATGGATCATTTATGATGGAAATGTTCTGAATTGGGCAGTTTTGTCATTATTTGTTTCATTGTTTACTGGAAAAATGTTCAAAACAATAGGAAGGTGTATCAAAGAGCATATGTATGTTTCATATGCAATTTGAAAACAGCTCAGAATGAATCTTTATTTGCCACTGGTTAAATGTATTTTCTTTGAATGTGGGTTTCAATGCTGTTTCAATGAATGTGAGTTTCAAGGGCAGAGAAGTTTTAACGCTAAGTTTGTTTAGCAAATGTCTTAGTGTTTGTGCTGTAAAATGCAAAATAAAACTTTCAAATGAAGTCCAAATCATCATAGAAGTAAATCAGTATGCACATTAGTGTTTATGGTAAATGGAGTGAAATAGCCAAGTAATGGATCATTGAAATGGCTGCACAGCTGAACTATACCTCCCAACTGTCCAGATCTGCAAAGAATGAATAGATTTTTGCTTCTTTTTTGGTTTGTTCCTCATAAAATTTGTGGTTTTCTGGCAAATCATTTAGGAATTAAGTCACTAAATAATGACCCACTGAGTTTCAGACTTCATAACCTTCAGAAAATGCATGCTAAAGTAAGACCTGTTCTTCTATCAACTGTCCCAGTTTATACAAGAGCAATTTTTAGTACTGTTTATATGTTAAAGACTGAAGTTAGAAAATAATGACAGACATTTGAGTTTCAGATTTCATACCATTCAGAAAATTCATACTAATGCAAGACCTATTCTCTTATCCTTTCTAAGTTTATAAGAGCAATATTTTAAAATTTGTCCTTTGTATGGCTTTGTCCAGATTTCTTGCTCTGAGGTTGACCCATGTAGTGACTCTGGATGTGTCAAAGCAAGGCAAGGAGTAGTTATGCAGTGTAAATGTGCAGAGTATTTTCATCTGTCCTTGATTTTGCAGAATGGTCTGGTTTCTGTCATATTTTTTGTACTGTTGATTTATGCTTATTACTCAAAGTGCCTGTTGCTCTATGTTTAAGTAGCAATACTTTAATGACCATCAGGTAAGCGATTGCAAGATGCAAGTAAGCTTTAATAAGCATACTGTTAAAGAATTGCCAATGTTGAAAGCCTTTCTGTTGTTGCCATGTAGAGAATACTTAACTAGATAATGCAGAAGCCTTGGGTATTGAAATGCATATGACAGTATTTGTAATAAAGGACAGGATTACATTATTTTAAGAAGCTCATTACACTTGGAGACTTCCAGTCATCTCTGCAAACAGAATGACAATCATGTGGTCCATAACCTGTACAGTAATCCTTTTAAGCACTGTATCTTGAGCTTATTTCTTGTTTGCTTTTCATTTTTTACTTTGATCATGCTTTCCCCATGAAACAAGTAAATAGTTGTCAGGCAGCAGGTCTTTTTTTGGATAAGGAACATTTTTACAAGGATTTCTACTTTCAGCATGTTACTTGGTACTTTAATAAAGCTGAATATAAAGTATAATTAGAACTGCAGTGCAAGGTTTGAGTTGAGTGCTGCTTGTTTTTCTTATACTTGATTTTGACTGGCATTCCATTAATGTATTTAAAAATATTTTATTTTTCATGCCTCACAACCTTTTGTTTCCATCTAGATATTAAGTAAGCTGTCATGCAGCCAATGCATTGAAATATTTTTATTCTTCTACACTTCATTTTGTCTTGATTGGACTCTCATAATGATGGTTTGGCACCCAGTGCAGTGTATTTAGTTAGTTTTTGTGGTTTTGAGCATAACTCCTCCCCTTTCTAGTTGACCACACCCCTTCCCATTGACCCCACCCATTCAGCTGTCTCCTGCAGCCCCCCTTTGATTTGTAGTCACCAGCCGCCACTGGACTCAGGCAAGTGTGAGCCTAGTAATGAGCAGCATTCTACATTCTCCAAGGATGATAGCTTGATTCGAACAAAAAATAATCAACTTCAGTAATTGGCTTAGCTATTGGTATCCTTAGAAGGGGGTACAATATCTGTCAGCCTGAATGGATATGGTCGACAGACCTTGCTACTTCACCAGTGATGGTCTTCACCTGTCTACTTTAGGATTTCATATATTAGGAAAAACATTATCCACCCACATATTGCCTTTTTTGACAATGCCAAACAGATCAACTTACCAACATATCAAAACAAACTAAGGAAAATACAGTGGTACTACTGATCAATGCTAGGAACCTAAACAAAAAACTTCACTCACTGCAAGCCCTCCTCACTTTGGAAGGCACAGATATCTGTGTAGTGACTGAGATGTGGTGCAAATCACCAGGACTAAAATGTCGTCCATACATTTAGACCAGCTACTGCACAGGAAGGGAAGAACGGTGGAGGTGTATCTATCTTCATCCAGAAAACTGTCACACGAAGGCTAGATAAACAGTATGATGCCCTTGAGATTCTTCATGTCCAACTCACCAGCAGCAAACTCCCTCTATGATCTGGAATTGTTATATCAACACTTAAATGAACAAGAGTAACTTAGTTTTAAACACAATACCATATTTCTAGGTGACTTAAACTATCCAGCTATAGACTGGGAAATAAAAAAACACCATCTGTATGTAAGCTCAGAAATGCCTGGACCTTCTCAATACAAACGCACTAGAACAACTCGTCAGAGTACCCAGAAAAATAAATAACATACATGACTTTGTCCCCTGTAATATACTTGAATTAAACCCTATCTCTAGTAAAACATTCCTCACTCATTAGGTTTGACTACAAAGCTGTCCCTCAACACAAAATTAAAACCTGAGACTTCACAAGACCCTAGTAGTTTTAGAAAGTTTTCCAAGACAAATTTCCTACTTCTAAGTAATACTCTGGCTAGTTTTAAAATTTTCCACACCAAGAAAGCTCTATTGTTTATGTAACCATGGTCTTAGAAGCAGCTGTACCCAGAAGAAGTAAGCACAGGACAAGTCCTATAAGCAAACCACCTTGGTGGAATCACAAATAAATGAGCTTTATAAAAAGAGGAAGAAGATTATAGCCAAGAATAAGAAGTGCAACTCCCAGCAGAATAGAAATTCAATCATTAAATTAAACAAGCAACTTAAGAACCTAACTAAATTTACCAAGGCCAAATCTGTGGAAAAAATAGCCATCCACAAGATCTTCTTGAACAATATCCACTGTTTCAAGTGCAATACACTGCTGTGCATTGAACATTTTTTAATAGCACCAGCTATGCTAAGCTGTGGATATAGCAAACTCACTAGCTGGTAAGTTCATCTCAAACTTCACTCCTCTCTCACTCCTAGTAATTTCACAAAAAATATCAGAAACCCATACACCCCCACTATCATGCAAGAACAAGTCATGGAAGCACTCTGAAAAGCCAAAATATGGTATCTGTGGGCCCTGACAATATCCCAGATACATCCTGAATAGCACGAAACATAATATTTCTTTGCCTCTAATAACATTATTCAAACTCAGCCTCCAAATTGGCTTTGTATGAAGTAGATGGAGAGCAGAAATAATAATACTCTTGCACAATGGAAGGTCATCTGCCAACCCAGGCAATTAGTGACCCTTATGTCTGATGACAAGCCTCATATGTAAAGTAAAGACTTATCGTGGAAGTAAGCACAAAAGACATTGGAAATCTCCAAACACTGGACCTATCCAAGTTTTGGTTTCATCAAAGGCAGATCATGCCTACTCAACTTTGTAGATTTTTTAAACAAAGTCACAAAAGTAATGGATGAATTGAAGATGATAAAGACAATAAACACTGTCTACCTTGACCTGTCCAAAGCCTTTCGCATGATATCACACTCAGACATTAGAAAGATTCATTCTTAGCAGATGTGTAGTAGCATATCGATATGCATAATGTTAACCATTTGAAGTTGACATGGGGCAGTGGATAGCACCGTCGCCTCACAGCAAGAGGTTCTCTGGTTCAATTCTCGGCTGATCGACATTAAGCATATTGACATGCTATTACACATGTGCTGAGAATGAATCTTCACACGTGCAAAAATGTTTTAACATAAAACAAAAGAAAACATTGTTTTCTGCAAAGGGACAAGCCCCCCATACACCCCAATGAACCCTGCTAATTATATATATTAACTTCAAGATCACACAGCTCTTGGGGAAAGGGTAAATTTGATGATCATGAGAATTATCTGATCTGCTACTTTTGTCAACAGGTCAGTTTAGTCAACCAAATCACCATTCAACAAAAGTAACAGAATACATATATATATATATATATATATATATATATATATATATATATATATATATATATATATATATATATATATATATATATTTATAAAATGTATTCCACTTTGAAGTTTGAAGTAACAGACAACTAAATTTTTAATCACTTTTGCCTTCTGGTGTCATTCTAATGGGGTGCAATATTTGTCAGCAGCAAATGGGGATGGTCAACAGGCCATATTGCTTTGCCAGGGATGGTCTGCACCTCTCCCCTCTAGGCTTTCAAATATTAGCTAAAACATTGTCTTCCCCATAGTGCCATTTTAGGCAATTCCAAACTGAAAGTACTTCTAACACAACAAATCAAAACCAAGAAAATCTAAAGGAATTACTGCTCGATGCTAGGAATCTAAACAAAAAATTCCACTCGCTAGACGCTCTCTTCACCCTAGAGAATGTTGACATCTGTGCGGTCACTGAGACAAGGTTTAAAGCTGTGGAGAGTACACCAACAGTGCAAGTTTATAATGCCTTCCACACATTTAGACCAGTTACTACACAGACAGGACTAAAGGTGAAGGTGTTTTGATTTACAACAAAAATAATTAATACCTCAAGGTTGGTCAAACAATGCATATGAGCTATTCCATGTTCAATTCACCACAGGCAAAATCCAATACCCCCTCCTTGCAAGCTATATGTTGCCCTCTATGACCAAGGAAACCCATACAATGTATTTAAACTTGTTGGACACACTCGCCATCTAACCCAATACCATATTCATGGCTGACTTTAATTACCTCTCTATTAACTAGGAATCCTATACTACACCAAACTTACAGGCACAGAGATTCCTGGATTTTGTAAACACAAACTCCCTGGACCAGACCATCAATACACCAGCCAGGGGTGCAACCATGCTGGATCTGGTCTTCACTGATATGGGAGAGTAATGCACACCCCGTACTGTAATTCCTTCCCTGGTAAGGTCAGACCATAAACTGGTCTCCTTTGAAGTAAAAATAAAACCTGGACCCCAGCTAAACCTGGAATATTCAGGAAATACCCTAACCCTAACTTCCTGCTATTATGTGATAACCTGGCAAAATTTCAAGCCCCCATACATTCTGAGAACACTGCTGCCAATGCAGAACTGTTCACAAAAATCCTTTTACAAGCATGTTAATAGCTGCATACAGGCTGCTGTACCCACCATTAAGAAGTACAGAACTAACTCAAAAAAACAAGCCAACCTGGTGGAATCAAAAAATCAATAGGCTGTATAACAGGAGGAAGAAAATCATGGCAAAAATTAAGAGGTGCAGCACCCAGAAGGATAAAAGCACTCTGATTAAACTAAACCAACTCAAAGGACAAATAAAGTCTGCCAAAGCCAAATTTGAGGTAAATATGGCCTCCCATGACAATGACAACCACAAGGCATTCTTTAGATATGAACACAACCTCAATGGCAACACACAATTGTGTGCAGAGCTCATTGTAAATGGAGCCACCTATACTGAGCCAGAAGATATAGCACACCTACTGTCTGATAAACTTCAACTATACCCCTCTCTCCCTCTCAACATTTCCTCAGGAAATACCATCAAATACAACTTAACCTGCTATCACTAGGGAATAGGTCCTTAATGCTCTCTCCAAGGCCAGGAACACTGTATCAATGGGCCCAGACAATATCCCAGGATGCCTTCTAAATAGCATGAAACATGATCTATCCAACCCTCTGAAATTGCTATTTAACTGTACATGCAAACAGGCTGTATGTCTCATGAATGGAGAACAGCAACAGTCATCCCTCTACACAAAGGAGGGCCATCTACAGACCCATAAGTCTCACTAGTCTTATACTGTATGTAAAACCATGGAAAGAATTATCATGGAAATGATCAATTGTGATATTGTAAACCTCCAGTCACTGGACACAGCCCAGTTTGGTTTTGTCAAGGGCAGATCACGCCTACTCAACCTGGTGAACTTTTTCTGAAAAGGTCACCAAAGCAATGGATGAGGGCAAAATGGTTCACACTGCCTACCTTGACCAAGCCAGGGTGCTTGACTCAATACCGCACTTGGGCATTGTTGACAAAGTTTGCAAGTTAGGTAAAAACCTGAATATCACCCAGTGGATAGCCTCCTGGTTCACAAACAGGACCCATGAAGTTAGAATTAAGCAGCCCACCTCTACAAAGAAGCCAGTCACAAGTGGAGTCCCTCAGGGATCAGTCCTTGGACTGCTCCTTTTTGGCATTTACTTTTCTGAAGTCAAGGCCAATGTCAATGGCCTCTGTCTGACTAATTTTACAAATGATGGCAAATTATGAGATGTCATTGAATCCTACACTGACACAAATGTTCTCCACGAAGGGCTAACACAGACAAACTAGTGTCAGAGCCATGGACAAAAACTAAATGCCAAGAAATTCATAATAGTATCCTTTGGAAAGTCATCCACCCCTGGTAACTATCATATTGACAACACACCCCTTAGAGATAATCCAGCAGTCAGGGACCTAGACAGTAATCTAGCCTTTGACCATCATGTGTCTACAGTAGTGAGAAAATCAGTCTATATTGCTCAACTTATAAACAAAGGTATGGCATCTCTGTCCAAGGAAATCACTGTACCACTGTATTTGGCATTCATCATCTGACCTATCATTGAGTACAATGGCCCCTTTGGTGGGGCCCAAACCAGGAATATCCAACAACTAGAATGGCCACAGAGTTTCCTCACTAAAAGAGTACAGGGTGTTAAGTAAAATGTCCTGTGCAGACTGCTTCAAGGCCCTATCCCTGTATTCTGTCTCATACAGGCTTTGGATGGGATATCTATGCCTTGCATACAGGGCATTGTCAGACCCCATCCTGATGGACTTCCTGCATATCCGCAGAACAAACAGCACCAGAATTACCCATTCTAAATAGGTAAACATTGCCTGTGATATAAATAGGACCTGCTGGAGAGACAGGTATGTATCCCAGAGACTACCCCATCTCTGGAACAGGCTCCGCATCCATGTGAAGCAGAGTTCCTCCCTAAACCAATTCAAATGCAACTTGGACAACTGGATGGGAAACAGGAAATTCATCCCTGACTTGGCACCTATGTCTCTAATGGACACAGACAACCTGTAAATGCTTCATCTCCCAGGCCCCTGCTTGTAAATGTTTCATCTCCCAAGCCCTTGCTTACACTTTGCAAGGGTATCCGAACTTGTCAGCGATTTGGAATGTATGGCTAGGCTGAAAAAGTCCCTTGCAGTCATTAGCCTAGTAAACACCTATAAACCTATGAACCAGTATAGACAGATAGATACAGATAGAAAGATATGGACAGACACACACAAACAAACGCACACACAAACAAACGCACACACACACACACATATATATATATATATATATATATATATATATATATATATATATATATATATATATATATATATATATATATAAAATATATAAAAATATATATATAGATATAGATATAGATATATAGATATAGACAGATAGATATACCAAATGATATTGCCTCAAAATATTACAATCACTTACAAAGGGTGTGGTTATTAATGATCTGTATAGTTCCCTGTAGTATTGTGAAGTACTCTGCAAAAAATATTGTGATGTGTTGGAGTTTGTTTCAGTGCTGCTGCTTCAAAGTTGCTGAATAATTTATGCATAATAGAAATGTAAACACAAAGGCAATGTGGTATAAGTCTTCAAAAAGAACTACTTCCATTAGACTAATTGCAAATATTTTATATATGTTTATGTATACTTATAAATACATAGATGCTTCATTTTTCTTTTCTTAATCTTTTCCAGTTTTTCAATATGTGTCCTCAAGGCACTTCCTTTGGTCCTTACACACACACCATAAGTCATGTCATGTGATAGAACATCATGTGACTGTAACACTGGAATAGTTACACCTACATACATGTATATATGCAGTTGCATTTCACTTCACTGAAAACAAAAAACTTTGGTACAATTCATTGAAAATTCATTTTGCCGAATCTACAGTTCAATGAAACACATTTCATTGAAAACTGTGCCATGATATAAGAAATAACTGTTGGTGTGGTTTTGGATCATATAAAATATAACTAGATATATACATATACAGGCATGCACAGACAGACACACACACACACACACACACACACACATATATATATATATATATATATATATATATATATATATATGTTTACTATTACAATATTGAAACGGTACCAAAAGTACACATTACTTAATGGTCCTAATGTCAAAAATCAGTTGTGAATGCCGAAAATGTCGAACACAACATTTTATGGCACTTACCAACAATGCCACCTTTGCAGTAACTTTCTAACAACTACATCTAACATCCTGTTTATGCAGGGGGGCAAGCCCCCCTGTGCCCCCCCACACCCCCTTTAACTATATATTCAAACTCTGAGATCGCACTACAGAAAGGAAAGGGATGCATTTCCCTAATTGCAATGTACCACGATCCCTGTACATCCCTTCAAACGTTCATATTTGCGAATGCACAGTACATTCGCAAATATAACATTCGATCATTTAGCTTGCACACGTATGAACTATTTGAACATCTGTAGTTGGAATAAGTCATAGGTGCACAATGCTACGTCAAAATTTTAATAGTAAACCATATCTATGTATATATATATATATATATATATATATATATATATATATATATATATATATATATATATACACAGTGGATACAAAAGGTTACATGCTCCTGTTAAAATGACAGGTTTTTGTGATATAAAAAAAATGAGACCACAATAAATCATTTCAAAACTTTTCCCAATTTTAATGTGACCTATAACCAGTACAATTCAATTGAAAAACAAACAAATATGTTAGGGGAAAAATATAAAAAAAAAATGTACAATAAGCTGGTTGCATAAGTGTGCACACGTTTAAACTAATACTTTGTGTTGAGAACCTTTTGATTTAATTACAGCATTCAGTCTTCTTGAGTACACACCTGGCTTCAATTAAAATGACTATGATTAACTCCAAATAAAGTTCAGCTGTCCTAGTAGGATTTTCCTGACATTTACTCAGTTGCCTGCTACAGCAAAAGCCATGGTTTGCAGACAGCTTACAAAGCATCAAAGGGATCTCATTGTTGAAAGGTAAGAATCAGGAAAAGGGTACAAAAAAATATCCACAACATTGGAGATACCATGGAACTCAGTGAAGACAGTCATCAAAAAGTGGAGAAAATATGGGACAACAGTGACGTTGCAAAGAACTGGACATCCCTCCAAAATTGATGAAAAGACAAGACAAAAACTGATCAGCAAGGCTGCCATGAGACCTACAGCAACACTGAAGGAGCTGCAGGAATTTCTGGCAATTACTGGTTGTGTACTACATGTGACAACAATCTCCCGTATTCTCCTTATGTCTGAGCTATGGGTTAGAGTTACACAGAAAAACATCCAGGCATGGCTAAAATTTGCAAAAAAAAAAAAAAACAGAACACCACCCCCACAATGAAGCATGGTGGTGGCAGTATCATGCTTTGGGGTTGCTTTTCTTCACCTGAAACTGGGGCTTTATTCCAGGTGGAGGGAATTATGAACAGTTCCAAATGCCAGTCACTTTTGGCCCAAAACCTTCAGTCGTCTGCTAGAAAGCTGAAGATGAAAAGGAATTTCACCTTTCAACACGACAATGACCCCAAGCATACATCCAAATCAACAAAAGAATGGCTTCACCAGAAGAAAATTGAAGTTTTGGAATGGGCTAGCCAGAACCCAGACTTAAATCCAATAGAAAATCTGTGGGATGTCCTGAAGAGGGCTGTGCACAAGGGATGCCCTCACAATCTAACAGATTTGGAGCACTTTTACAAGGAAAAGTAGGCAAATATTGCCACATCAAGATGTGCCATGCTGATAGACTCCTATCCAAGAAGACTGAATGCTGTAATTAAATCAAAAGGTGCTTCAACAAAACATTAGTTTAAGGGTGTGCACACGTATGCAACCAGCTTAATGTACTTTTTTTATTTTTTATATTTTTTCTTAACAGAACTGTTTTTCAAGTTGACTTGTACAGGTTATAGGTCACATTACAGGTGGGAAAAGTTTTGAAATGATTTATTGTTGTCTCATTTTTTTATATCACAAAATCCTGGCATTTTAATAAGGGTGTGTAAACCTTTTATATCCACTGTGTGTGTGTGTGTATATATATATATATATATATATATATGTGTGTGTGTGTGTGTGTGTGTGTGTGTGTATATATATATATATATATATATATATATATATATATATATATATATGTATTTGAACACACTTAATTTCATCAAGTTGCAGTTTAGTGAACCACACTCATCAAAATAAAATATGAAATCCCAACTTAGCAAGCAGCTGTAGTGGAAAAGTGGAAAACTTGCCTTCCCTCTCCTCTAGACCTAATTGAAAGCCATTCCTGACGTTAGTGAGGTCAGGATTAAAAGCTTAAGTATTGAGACGCGGTTTGCTACACCATCGGTTAGCTTCTTTATGTATGCACACACATATTTATATATATATATATATATATATATATATATATATATATATATATATATGTGTGTGTGTGTGTGTGTGTGTCTGTGTGTGTGTGTCTGTGTGTGTGTACTGAATTTTATCAAAACACCCAAGCATCACCGTTCACAAAGTCAACTTCGACTTTTCAAACATTGACATAGTACTACTCATATGCAGAGCAACAATCTTGGTGCTTGCAAAACATTAACTCAAAAATTAAATCACCCCTCACACCCCCTGATAATTACTTATACCAAATTCAAGACTGCACAATGTCAGGGAAAGGGCATGTTTCCCAACCAAGAGAATTGCAAAGTCTAACACACCTGTCAACCGTCTGTGTAGATGACCCAATTTTATTGACTAAACAGATGTAACCAACAGGGTATTTGATGATATTCCCCACACATAGATAGATACATACATACATGCATACGTAGATGTGTGTGTGTGTGTGTGTGTGTGTGTGTGTGTATCTTTCTGTCTGTCTGCTTGTGTGTGATTCTTTGTAGCTATTGCGTGTTTTTGGACTGGTGAATATATGAAACATACATTTATTTGCCTTAATTTGGGAAAAGGAAAGAAGTAGCAATAACGTCTCTTACATTTGCATATTGTATTTATAGAATACTTTCTACAAAAAACACACTGTTACAGAAGAATTACATTTTATAGGTTTTTCACTGATAAGAAAACTGCAAGTTCAAAGCAATTAAAACAGTATTTCTTTTCTTATGCTGCTCAGCTGACATAACTACAGCACTTTTGTCAAAGCAGATGAAAGATGAGCTTATTAAGGTTGAAAGTGAGTAGTTAATCACATCACACTGCAGCAGTTACATATAGACATGCTCCGGGTGAGTGCAAGATAAAGTTTGATTTAACTATAAATTATTTTATGCATATCAATATATTATCTGTTATAATACAACTCTCATTAAGTTACTGCTTTTAAAAAGTAGAATTTTTATTAAATTCTTTTAACACTATTGCACAAATAGTAGCCCTTTGTTCTAAATACTAATTGTCTAGGCAACTCATGTGACTCAAGCAAACCAAATTTTTCTGTCAAACAGATATTATTTGGTATACAAAACATCACTCAATGAAAATGTATTGTTCTGTTAACTCGAATCTATTTTGCACACAAATGATCTGTTCTTTGATTCAAAAGACAGAAGTTTAGTTTGTGATTATGCATAACTAAAGAGCAGTTCTCAACATCTGGCCAGCCATACAAAACATCATTACCGTAACATTGTTCAGTTTATTTAAAGCAGTTTGAATGGATGCATTACCCATCAGCAGACAAACAGTATAACAACCTGCAGTTGACTAAGAGTAACTATTCCAAAATGATTGCAAGATTCAAGTTTGCAGTCTGACTGTGTTCAATTTGCAGTCTGAATGGAGACCTATGCACTGAACTGCAGATATGGATAGTTCAGAAACATGCAAGTAAAAGGTGCATTTATCATCTGTTAGTATTCAGTGTAATGGCATGAACAGACTCATATCAGAACAGCAACTTGCAGCAGTTCTTTTCAAATGTGGACTTGCATGTTGCACTGAAAGTAGAACTCAGAAAAAAGTGCTGAGTGAAGTCAGAGTACAACACATAGTCACTGTACATCTCATTTAGAGAAGGTGTGTAATGTGAACTGCCTTTTATACAGGAGGAAAGTAATATGTATCTAGTAGCTAAAATCAGTATCTAGTAGCTGAGCAGACTAAAAGGTGCTCATTGGGAAAGGGTACAACAGAAAAGACAACATGCCATGCAGTTGTATTATGCAAAGAGTGCTCCGAAGTGTGCAGTGGAAAAGTAGTATACGCAGAAGAACAGCGGTGTACAACCTGCATGTTTGCAGCACATATGACATTCCGAGAGTTATGTTTGTTTACTTCCACAAGATGCATAATAAAACAGCACTGTGTGATATTCAAGTGAATAGTGACATAGGTGTTTAGGGGCATAATTTCTGGATACTAGGCTACAAAATACAGCAGTAATGTGTTCCATAACAATATGTAGTTTTGATTTTGACACTTTAGTTTATGGTGCATAGCACAACTGCATTGTGCAGCTTAAACACCAAAAGCACCTAATACATGGGTAAACATCAGCACTACACAATTTACAGAAGGAGGGCAAAATACTTTGTAGACTAGAGAGGAGTGCAAGTATACACGGAATCACAAAAAATTTCAAAAATATTCAAAACTGCATTGCACTCTTTATCCATTCTGTAATGTTATATATCTATGTTGATTTCATTTGGGTGTTGTTTTCTTTGAACAGCATCATTCAGTACAGCTTCATGGATGGCTTGAGTCATGCATTGGGTTCTCTCATGTCATGTAAAATCCTTTTGCCAAGACACACTGCTGGGACTAGATAAGCCTTATTTTAAACTTAATTGAGCAACTTATAAACATATGAACTATAATATTTTTTCCTGTTGGGTCAGAATGCAGATTAGGAATTAACACTGTCTTGAAATTATTTAAGTATTTGTCTGTTATACCATATTGTATTATATAGTTGAAAATTTTTAATAACACTTTGGAGATAGGTTCCATGAATAGCTTATAAAAATCAGATGTGTATCCATCAGGCCCAGGGGATTTACCTAGTTTTAGTTTTTTTATTGCAGCTTTTATCTCTTTTAATTGTAATGGTGATTTTAAGAGTTTCCTTTGATCTTCTGTAATTTGTGGAAAGTTTATGTTATATATAAAATCCTCAAATCTGTCTGAAGATGGTGATAAGGGTATATTGTATAATTTCTTATAAATATCTTCAAAAGTGTCCACTATATCTTGATCTTTATATTTCATCTGTCCTTCATATTTTATTTCTTTGATCTTAGGAGGTCCACTTTTTATGTTAATTAGTCTAGCTAGGAATTGTGATGGTGTTTGAGCCCATTCTGAATATTGATATATTGACCTTAATCCTAAGAAGGAGATATTTTCTAAATAGTGTTTGTGTAATTGTTTTTGCCAATCAATTATTTTTTCCTCAAGTTCTTTAGAATATTTTTCCTGAAGTTCTAGTTCAGCAGTGTTTATTTGATACTCTAGTTCATTCTTAAGATTGTTATACTTTTTTTTTGAGCCAAGTAGATTTTTGAATAATAATACCCCTGATGACCGCCTTGGTAGCCACTCATTGTATAAAGACAGACCAAACCACGGATACCTTGCTCGAGCAATCCAAAAAGGTATATACAGTTAAACAGGAACAAACTGTTGTAAAAAGCCAAACGATCTCCTTAACACCACTTTATTTAAAAACGTTTTCGCCTTGCTTACTAGCTTGGCTTCATCAGAGGAATGTAGAACCAATTTCAAAGTGCAACTTATATATACTAACAAAAGGAAATGATGTCATGAGACAGCATCTTTTTTAAAAACATATTACATGTCAAAACACATTCTGCTACTAAGTAGGATTGAATAGGTAAATACACATAGTACATTAAATTATTCATTAATCAAAATTAAATCCCATAAGATAAGAGAGTCATATAAAAAAGTCATGTAAAAAAGATTCATTTAAAAAAATGAATAAGTAAACATCTCTACCTATTGTTATATACAAAGAAAAAATTAAAAATTTTTTTACTTAACTGAAAACTTACTAAGTTGGAAACGGTCAAGAACTATATATATATATATAGGTATGTGTAGGAACATAAATTTCCCAATCAGGTTGAATTTAATTAACGAAGATAACTTCTTAATTTTAAAATAGGCATAATATTACAATTATCATTCAATCCAGGACAATGAAAAGCATCAGTCCTGAATTGCCACTCCAATTCTTTAATTTCCAAAAGAAGTGTAATAGGACCCCCTCTAATTGATGTATTGATCTGATCAATAGCCATAAATGAAAAACTATGCCCTTCATAATCAATCAAATGCTTAGCCAGCGCATTATTTTCATTTCTCTTATTCATGGCATAAATGTGCTCATATATTCTATCTCGCAATCTGCGGTCCGTCTTTCCAATATAGAAAGACGGACAGCAGTTGCATAGGGCAACATAAACAACAAATCTGCTTTCGCAGTTGAGGGGGTACCTAATATTGTACTTGTGACCTCTCAATGTAAATGTCTGGCCAGATTTAATTTTGCTACACCTATTGCAGAACCCGCATGGGTACATACCCAATTTTTTGTTAAAACTTCTGTCTAAGTTGTTCTTCTGTAATAGCTCTTTTAAATTCCTGTTTCTTTTAAAAACAAATTTAGGAAACTGCCCAAATTTCTTCACTAAATTCGGATTGCTCAAAATGAAATCCCAGTTTTTCTGAATGATAGCAACAATTTCCTTAGTATCAAAACTAAAGGTAGTCACATAACATAGGGCTGGATCAAAATCAGTTGTTTTTTTAGGACACTCGAGATTATGATGTGGAACTGGGACTTGGATGGATTGAAAGTCAACTTCATGTTGAAACAGGTTATTCGACTCAACATTTGATAGAATCGCCTTATAGAACCCATTACATCTTTTTAAAGACACTTCCTTCAAAATCTCATGCACAAATTTAGAAGGATAACTTCGTTTCAAAAATAGTTCTGTGAGGAAAGAACATTCTTTATAGAAATAATCCAACGTACTGCACATTCTCGCTGCTCTAACAAATTGTCCTTTGACAATAGCTTTTTTCTGTCTATAAGGATGATGGCTAGAGAAATGCAAGAATGAGTTACAGTACGTGGATTTTCTATGTATCTTTGAAGTAAAAGTGCATGTATTAAGGTCCTTTTCAAGCTTCACATCTAAGTAATCAATACTGGATGTGGAAAAATTGTAAGTAAAATTCAAAAATTCTACGGTGTTATTAATAGATGACATGAAGGAATCAGCCAATATACTATCACCTTCGAACAAGATAAAAATATCATCTAAAAATCTCGTGTAGTATTTGACTGGTTTCAAAAGATCAGGCGAGGAGAAAACAAAATGTTTCTCCCAATAGCCCATAAAAAAGTTGGCTACTGATGCTCCACAAGGAGAGCCCATGGCTACTCCCTGTTTTTGTAAATAATATTTCTTATCAAAGATGAAGTAATTCGTGGATAACACTATATCCAGAATTTCTGTAATCACATCTATTTCTATTTTTGGAGCTCCTATTTCAGACAACAATAAAGCCAACCATTCAAGTGCTTCTTGGTGGGGTATTGAAGTATATAAGTCAACCACATCAACAGTGAGAAAATTAACGTCACTGTTGAAGGGTTGACTACTCATGGCCTCTAAAAAGGACCATGAATCTTTACAAATCCCTGGTAAGTGTGTCACATATTTAAATAACAATTTGTCAACAAGCTTTGCACAAGGGTAGGTCAATGAGGACCTACCATCAATTAAGGCCCTCATTGGTGGACTAATCAAATCTTTATGTACCTTTGGTATGCCGAACATGACAGGTAATTTAGGTAGTGTCATGTCTATATAGTTGTAAATCTCCAAATCAATTTTACCCTCGAGGTATAAGTCCCGAAAGTACCCCCTTATTCTTTTTTGGGCTACTTGGATCTCATTAAGAGATACTTCGGCATACGCAGGCGTGTCAAGTACAGAAAGCATTTTTTCTTTATAAGTTTGGTCGTTGAATAACACCAGGCCACCTCCTTTATCAGGTTTTAAAAGTCTAACTGGTGTGTTACATAAATTTCCTAACAATTCAGATTGAACCTTACTAGTGTTAAACACATTGTTAGAACATTTCGAAGATCTATTATTAAACAAGTGCCTCAAATCAACCTCACATGCCTGCTCAAACGAAATAAGAGATGGATGAAGGGGTGGATTGAATACACTAGGTAACTTTAAAGATGTAGGAAGGCCAGGATCAACAGTTTCATTGTTGTAAAACAATTTCAAATTAAGTTTTCTAACAAAACATTTCAGATTAATCATTTCTCTTGAAACATCACCAAACTTACTGGGCACAAAAGTGTAGCCATACGCCAATAAAGCCAAGCTAGTAAGCAAGGCGAAAACGTTTTTAAATAAAGTGGCGTTAAGGAGATCGTTTGGCTTTTTACAACAGTTTGTTCCTGTTTAACTGTATATACCTTTTTGGATTGCTCGAGCAAGGTATCCATGGTTTGGTCTGTCTTTTTAGCCACTCATTGTATGTCATATGGAATTTGATCGGATATAAAATCATTTTGAAGCTGGGCTAGCACATTCTGAATTTCTTGTGTAGTTTCTTGGTTTTGTATAATTTTAGGATTTAATGTCCAGGTATTGAAATAGGAAATATTTTGTTTATGATCTCGAAAGTTTATTAAAAGTCTAATTTTGGAATGATCTGAAAGAGTTCTAGGTGATACAGCATAATTCAATTTGTTAGAAAGGAAAGCAAGGGAAATTAGAAAAGCATATATCCTGGACCAAGTTTTATGAGTGGCTGAAAAGAAAGTGAATCTTGATATTGTTTTATCATATTGAAATTTAACATAAGGGTCAACTAGTTCAAATGTATTTTGTAATTCTTCAAGTGCTGTAGTGGTAGATTGTGACTGTCTGTTTTTACTATGCGATCTATCCTTATCTAGATTTAGTAAAGCATTCCAGTCCCCACCTACAATAAACAGATGATTTGGGTATTTGGCTAATATATTAAAGATTTCATAAATGAAGAGCTGTTGATTTGAACAGGGGCTATATATATTAAGAAAGAGTAATGGTTTGTTCAAAGTATGATATTCAGTAGTAAATAATACCCATCTTCCCTTTGAGTCAACTTTATAGGAAGTAATCTCTCCTTGGAAGGATTTCTTTACTATAATGGCCACTCCCCTGGACAAAGAACTATAATTTGCAGCAACTATTGTTTTAACCCATTTTCTTTTCCTTTCCCTAACCCAAAATTGGTCATCTAAGTGAGTTTCTTGCAGAAAGTTGTATCAGCCTTAGTTTGGTATGTGAGGTGCATGATTAAATTTCTTTTCTTTTTATCTACCATCCCTTTAACATTCCAAGAGTCTATGGTTATGATTTTTTAGTAATATTGTTGAAGTTTCTCATTAGTTGATACTCAAAAATACAGTTATAAACTTTATCTGTTAGCGTATTTATCTTAAGAATAAATGTTGTGACTTCTATACTCCTAAACTCTAAATAGGTGCCTAACCACCCATCCCTCTGTATGTGTAAATGTGCATGAGTTAAAAAACTAAAAGAAACTATTATTTTTAACAACAAGGTGTAGATATATATCAGAGGGATGTCAATAATACCTATACTGTTCCAAATGCGAACAGTCAAGAGCTAACAGACTGTGCCCATCCCGCTCCTTTTATTATTTATATACTGCATATTCATTTTCAGACTTCTTAAAATATTATATTAATTGTACCCTTAGATATTATATAAAGAGAAAGAGAAAAGTAGCTTTTATAAAACGTTTTGTAGTAACAGCAACATATTATAATTCTTAACATTTCACGAGTTATTAAAGAGTTAACAAAACAATATTTTCAAAAACCAAGTACAATATATGTATATTTAAAGACGGCATCATTTTAAAAATTCAACAACATTTGCATTATTCTTGCTAACAGCAACTAACTGTGGTTCTTTAAAATGTATTGGAAACTTTGTTCAACAGTGCACTGTCAAAAACCATACAAGCAATAATTGTGAACTCATATTATTAATTAACCAGTGCCATCTACTGGACAAACAGGGAAAAAAAGAGTAAAATGTTTTTGTACCTTGATCATAGACACATTTAAAGATAACTCAATGGTTATGCCAGTAGAATAATGATTATACATTTTAAACATTTAAAGAAGGCAGCACTTTAAAATTCAACAACATTTGCCTTATTCTTACTAACAGCAACTAACTGTGGTTCTTTAAAATGTATTGGAAACTTCATTTAACATTGCACTGGCAAAAGTCATATAGATCCATCATTGTGTACTCATATATTCATAATTAACCAGTGCCATCTACTTGAACAAACAGAGAGAAAAAAAAAAGAGAAATGTTTTGTACCTTGCTCATAGACAGACTTAAAAGCAACTCAATGATTATGCCAGTAGAATAATGAGTATACATTTTAACTGAAACTACTTATGTCTAGTATTTGCACTACTTAAACTATTATATCAAAGGTTATATCCCATTTTTAAATGTAATTTAACACTTCTTTTTTATATGCTGTAAATGCACTTTAAAGTCATTTCTCTATGCAGTCAGTGTTAGGTAGCTTTGCAACTTTTAAATGTAAAAGGCAGTTACTAAAAGACAGTACCTTAAGTATTACAGTGTAGCAAAGACGTTTTCTTTACAGGCAAGTAAGCAGAGTTATTTAGAACACATTCCACATCCATTTGTTTAAAATTTCCCATAAGAGTGGTATATTCTTCTGTCCTGTAGTTCTTTGGAGCTGTATCACTTGTTTAGCCTTCCAAATGTTGTTTTTGGATCAAAAGATATGAAAAGAGTTGTCTCAGGCAGGATTTACTTTGAAGAGACGCAGAAAGGTGGATTTTGCCTGGTCAGGTGTTTCCAGGGATATTTTTTCTTCTTTGTAATAAAATGTTAAAGTTGCAGGATATCTCATTTGGAAACAAATCTTATTTTCAATGAGGTAATTGCAGTATTTGCTGAGTATCTGTCGATTTTATTTAATTTGTAAAGGAAGATCTTGAGTAACCATAATTTTATGTGCTTTCCATGTAACATTCTTTTTAATCTTATAAGCTGACAGTATCTGTTGAACATGTGCTGAATTAAGCAGTCTGATATAGATTTGTCTAGGAAGATCACTTGTTTGTGCATGCTTTATAGCTCTGTGAGCTCTTTCGATCACAATCTCATCCAGGAGATCTTTATTAGTCAGTAGAGAGCTTAGTATTTCTTTTATTATTGGAATAAGTTGTAGATAATCAAAGCTCTCTAGAATACCTCTTATGATAAAATTATTTCTCCGGCTTCTGGCTTCCAAGTCTAACATTTTATTGCTGTAATTCTTTAATTATGGTGTCATTGGTTTGTGCTTTTTGTTGAAGTTCATTTATTTTTAGCTAATTGCCCATAATTTTAGCTTCATTTTGTTCAAGTCTAAGCACAATTTGGTCCAGAGTAGAGCCAAATGTAGTTAGCTTATGAGAGAAACCCTGCACCTCTGTTTGTAAAGGTTGTAAAGCCGTTTTCAGATCCTCCAGTGTTAAAGGTTGTTCCTGTTTTAATCTTTGAAACATTTTACCAGCTTCTTCTTGTTGCTTGTTAATTTTTTGCCTTTTAGAAGTGGTTTCTTTCTCAGGAGTAGTAATTGCAGGCAGTTTGGTTTTTGTGATTGCAGTTTCCATCCAATCTGGCTGATTCTCCATTAATCTTGTATAGTTAGATTCCTAGTAGTAGTGCAAAATTTTAAATGATAAGTCTTGTTATGAAAGTTGTTTTTCTTGTTACTTTCTTCTTATTAGGCCTGCTAGTCTTAAAGAATCCATACCATGCGGTTCAGGGCTCTGTTTCCTACAAGTAATTATTTTTCCTTCAGAATGAGAGAATTTTTGAAAAATAAAGATGAAACAAGTAAGTACTCATATTTCTGCTTTAATCCATTGATGTTTGATATACTTTTCCTAAGCGATGCACTGGTTTGAAGTCAGATTATAGTATAGGAATGCAGGAGCTGCACTGTCAGTGTGCTTACAGGCTGTCCACCATTTTGGAATCAAACATATGAAAAAAAATCTAAAATGTGAAAACTTCTTATTTCACGTTTTTGCAGGCAAGTTTCCTGCACACCCCAACCCCTGCTACTTAAATATACCAACTCTGACATAGCACTACAGTGAAGAGAATGTTAAAGTTCTCATTCCAAACTGTATGGCAATCTCCATTCACAAGGTTCAATATTTAATAACTTTGATCCTCTGGTTTTCGATGATCAGAGGTTCGATGTTCTGAAACTTCGATCCTTTGAAGGGAATCCCTAACTAGTGGTACAACAACTAATGCAATGTCTGACATATTCAGCTGCATAGAATTAACTTGAGTACCATAAAGGTTTAAAGTCTGGTAGGAATAAATGCCTTTGTAATCTCTGTTCTGACACATAATGTTAATGTTGATCACAACAGTCTTTTCGGTGACTATAAAGTTTATGTCATATATAGATACCATTTAAACATTTAGAATGGCCAGGAGTAAACCCATACAATCTATCAAAGCTCTAGCCTGAGGTTGGGAAAGTATTTTTTAACTATTTACCTGCAAAAAGATAGTAATAATGGTCACTAATAAAGCAATTAAAAGACAATGATTATACTGCACTTATTCTTAATCTAGCCATACTGAAGGTATTTCTAAAGTATGAACATTAGATCCACAATGTCATCAAAGACTGATGGAGCCACATGTGGGAGGATGTTCATCGACATGCTCCCTAAGGGGGCATGGTCCAAAGAGGGGGGGTTGCTTTCAGACATAAATAATGAGTGTGGTGGGGGGGGAGGTAAGTGGGTAGGTCATATGAAATAATCCCTAATCCTAGTTTATCCTAGTGAATCCTAGTGAACAATTTGGTTGGTAACTCTACAATCAATTAACATTTAAAATAATCTGATAACTAATATTTTCAACAGGAAAGAATCAAACTCACAATGAAGACAAAGATGTTAAATGGGCATGAAATGTATCACTGGTTATTTTATCTTTTCTATAATCTGTTTGAAGACATAATTTCAGGCTACTTAGATAGTACCTCAGCTAGTCAGTTATATTATAATAAAACCACTTATACAGACACACTTAATGTGTTATTTAACTAAATTATTTCATGGAAAATCTAGCTGGGCAAAAAAGTTCCTTTTCAGTGTAAAGTCTAAGAGACAGCTTAAAGTATTAGTCCCACTAATACAATGATGGTTTAATCACAGAACAGGGTTATGAAAAAAAACACCAGATTACAAATTTTCCAGTAAACATTCATACATAATAATGTTATATTTTAACAGACCAAAAACTAAAAATAGCATAATTCAAAGTACATTATATAAGGACAGCTGTAAAATGAGTGAAAGGGGTGTGTAGTAGGTATATAGTTTCAATAAGTCAAATAGGTATGTTATTAATGAGGATTATTCAGGAGCAATGGAGCATTTACAGAGCCATGAAACTTCACGTAGACTTGTAGAGATGATTTAAATAAATGTGAGCTGTCAACTTGCCAAAGTGAAAGGGGATTTTCTTCCATAGTATTGTCATATAGTTAGATTAGAGGACATCACCAGCTGGACTGTAAGATTTTGAAGGTAGTAGTAGAAATGTATCTGTCAAGCAGATGGCTGTATTAGGTACATATTTTTGTATGAAATCAAATAGGGATAGACATTTTTGGGGGTGTTAGATTGTTGTAGACTACCTCTAATTGAGAGAAAGTGCGACAGTCTGGTAGTTCCATACAGTTTACTTACATTAGGCCTAAGCATTGACGAGATCTAGAGGAGAGGATGGCATACATTTTGCCACTTTATTATAGTACTGGGCCAGTTTGGTTAGTTGGGAGAATGAGAGGTTTGTGGAAATAGAAGAAATATAGTAGAGGGTTGCTAGTAGAAGGGCTGAGGCTAGTGTCTTTCTGCCTGCAACAGTTAGTAAAGGTTTTGCTTTATAAAGGTTACATTTTTAGTGCATACTTTGATGGTGGAGTGAAAGTGATGATCATATCCAAGTTAATCTTCTATAGTGACTCCAAGCAGTTTAGCCAGTGGAACTACTACAATTATAGTTTTGCTGGATTAAGAGAGAATGAAGGAGGCATTAGGATTTCAGCATTTTTAGGGGTGAACAGAGTTAGTTTGGTTTTGTTTGGGTTGAGAAGTAGGTAAACATTGACTAACACTTTTTCAGTGTCTGAGAATGTTTCTTGAGTTTGTCTTTATAGTTCTTGGAGAGTAGTGGCTAAGCAGATCAGGGTACAGCCATCTGTATATTATACAATAATAGTAGGTTTGCCGGTTTAGCTTAGATCACTTATGAACATGGTGAAGAGGACTGGACCTAAAACAGATCCTTGTGGAACACCTACTGAAACAGGAAAGAAGGCAGAGTACTGATGTTGTCACTTCATTACTGGTGATCTGTTAGGTAGATAAGAAATCATGCAATGATAGATGTGGAAAGATCATTGTTGAATAACCTGTCTGGCAGTTTTTGTTGTCAGATGGTACTGAAAGCCTTAGAAAGGTCCAAAAAAAGGTGGCAAAGACTGAATTGTTTGCATTCCTGTTAAGGTCTTCTGTATTTAAAGAGCTGGGCAAGGTAATGCCAGTGCTGTGAAAGGGCCAGAAATATGCTAGATGGGGAAAGGAGGTATGAATATATGAGATAATCATGTAGTTGTGAATTTTCTTCACTTTTGAACAATTTTTTGACAGACAAAGGAACATTACAATAGTTGGCTTTTTAATGACACTCTTGTAATGTCTCAGTATTGTAATGTACCAGAAATGCTTATACAATTTTCAGACAGAAAAGAACATTTACATTGTAGATTTAGGAGCTGTCAACTGCTTATAGCAACCTAAGACAATGTTTCATTTTATCAATTCACATACCACACGGTGGTGCAGCGGTTAGAAATGCTGCCTCACAGCAAGAGGTTCTCTGGTTCGATTCTCAGCTGGGGTGCGTTCTGTGCGGAGTCTGCATGTCCTCCCTGTGGTCACGTGGGTTTCCTCTGGGTGCTCCGGTTTCCTCCCACATCCCAAAGACATGCAGTAGGTGGATTAGACACTCTAAATTGGCACTAGGTGTGAGCGTGTGCATGCGTGTGCCTTCTGTGGAAGGTTGGGTGCAGGGCTGGCAACCTGACACCGTAAAACTCGACTGCCAATCATGAGCGGACAGATGATCCGCTGTGGCGAACCCTAACCTGGAAAAGCCGAAAGAAGAAGAAGAAGATATTTCTTTTGCAGAATGTAGTCCATCATCTGTTAAGCAAAATCCATCTTCTCAATGTTATATGCTCATTTAAACTGCAATAGTGATACTTGTTATTATTCAGGAGTGGGACTGCAGTAGGTATAATGAAGCACTTGAGCATATGAGAACTATATTTTGTCTAATGCTTAACAACCTTTTAATAATAATTAATGCCACTATTATTAAATAATGCAGAAGAGCAGTCCTCAATATCTTTAGGTGTAAATATGAAAAAGTATTTTCTCATTGTACTTTTGTCTCTCTCTTCTTTTTGTTTTGTTAATATGAAATAATTTCTGATTAATTATGACATTGATTTCTAAGTTGTTGGCTTTAAACTTGTGGAAGTATAACAGAGCTCCATTTATAGCAGAAATATGTTTCTTTACCATAATGAACTAAGTGCACTTAATAAGCATTTGGCCATGATACACCTAGTGAGTTTTTAATAAACTGTACTGATACAGCTTTGTATGACTAGGGGCCATTTTCAGTCTGTCACTGAGAAATTAATTTTATCTGAAGCACTGAGACAAAAGTGTCACTAGTGTTGTAGCTGAGAAGAGGTAATGTTCCCCTTTGTAATACTGCACTGGTTTTTCACTGTTTTAGTGATTGCTGCTTGTATTTTTCTAGTTGTTTGATATGTCTATTGTGGTACATCCTTGGGGGGGGGGCATTGTATTCAATAATTGGCTTAATCAGTGCTGAATACAATGAGACAATGAACTCCTTGGATCTGAAGATATCACCTTGTTGATCAGCTGCACTAAGTTGAAGGACCCCAGAACAACATATTGCATATAAAACCCTTCGAAATAAAGTAAAAAAAAAATTATCTCTCTGATAACACACATACTTCTTCTCACTCCAAAACAATAACAAAAACTAACCCCAGAAATTCTCTGGGAGGATCTCCACCCTTCTTAACCCTAGCAAACTCACCCCCCCCACCCCAGACCCAATATCCCCAGCTTGGATTTAGCTACACAGTTCAACTCCTTTTTTTACTCTACATACTCTACCCTCCTCCTCTCCCTTTCCACCACACCTTACCTCCTCCTCCTTCTCACTCCTCTACTGCAACAACCCTATCTACCCAATTCTACTTCACTCTTACTTAACTACTATTCAAACTCCTCCCTCACCTCCCCTCCCCTCTTCCCTTCCCCTCCTCTCCATCCCTCCATCCCATCCCCTCCCACTAAAAAACCCTTCAGAAACACTATAAAGAAACTCCTTCCACCCTCAATGCTCCCCCACTAATGCCCCTGACAACATTCATATACACTTTCCTACTACAGCAGCTATAACAATTGCTTAACCTATTAGCATCATCCATCCATGATCGTTCCCATGAATAATTTGCAAGCAAGCATTCAATTGTGGAACAAATATTCTATAACCCCTACATAAAAGATTGCAAAATTTTGCAACATCTGTAAACTGTTCTCCCATTCTTTCTAACTGTCTAAAAAACTTACTTCTGATTCAACACACACCTTACAACTCTGACACTTCTTAACAACCAAACAACCTATTCAATTCCACACATTGCACTAGCCAACCTGTTGTTTCCTTACCTGCCTGTTGTTCGTTACTTGGATTCCTTACGTCCACACCCTACCACTTGACATTGTCTCCACCTTTCCTAACCTCCAACCCCACTTCAAGCCTCTCTCACATTTGCTTTCACTCAACCTTTATTAAGCCTCTACCACTTATACTCTCCTCCATCTACCTAATAACAAGCCTTCCATATGGAAATTACCAACTTCCAATATCCTCAAAAAGGCTACTTCATCTCCCCTTTCTTTGTTCCTCTACACCTCTTTCTTTTCTTTATTCATGATGATCATGATTCATCTTAATATAGTTATATAAAAATATCAGAAAATCATTCCATCCAACCACAAGCATCATATGCAGATGATTTCAACCATCATCACTCTGCCCTCCCACTCTGCTCCAAAAACTTACTCAGAAGCTTTTTTCAAATCAATCACATCACTTAGCACCCAATCAAAAATCTCAAAAACTTATGGTAACAAATCCAAAAACTCATGTCCTCACCTTCACTCATCACCCCACCACAAAAACTAACTCTTCAACAATTACCAGCCACAATAACTCTAGGTACAAACTAAAACTACACCAAATATAACTCAATAAATCAAAAAACATCAAAAATTATCTTCCAAAATATCAAAATACAAAAAAAAACACAAACATCAACGCACTAATCAAATACCTTATAAACTCTTCCAACAAAACACTTCCTTCCTCTCATCTCTTCCTTCTTTCTCTCTATGGGCTCCATCCAATCTTCAGACTTCAGACCACTCTAAAAAAATTCAACAAAACAATCATCAAAAATCATATAAATTTAGCAACACAACTCATCCATCCACCTTCCACTCTCTGCCTCTCTCTCTCCATAAACTAAACTGGCTACCTAATCAACTCATATATATATATTATATAAATCATCTCACTTCTCTGCTCACCAACCATCCCTTCCCCTCTCTCTCACCTCCCTTATCTTTAAATCCAAAAATACACCCTCTCACCCCCTAACACACATCCTCAGTCTAAATCTCTATATCTATCTCTAAATCTCTTAATCTCTATCTTCCATTCTTACTCCCAAATCCCTTGTCTTCCATTCTCCCTCTCATTAATGTTCCATTCTTCTTCCCATCTGATATATAACTTCACCAGTAATATCCCAATAATATATCTAAGGTTTCTTCTTCCCCCCTGTTAAATCTATCTTCCAATACTCTTTAACTCTTTTATTCCTATTTCCACACTTCTATTATACTATGTTCCTTTATACCTTGAATTCCTTTTTTGAATTGAATGTTTTCTGCTTTGACATTATATGTTTCTTTTTTTTTACTCTTTACCTATTATCTTTATTTTATCTTTATTTTATCTTTTTTTATTTTCTCATTTTACTCTTGAATTTTTTTATTTTAATCAATTTTTTTTAATGCCTTATCTGTTCAATGTATTTATCTTTACCCCAGGATATTGTGAATTTGTAATTTTGCCTGTTTTGTCTGTATTCCTGCTACTGCCAACTGCAAATAAATAAATAAATAAATAAATAAATAAATGTTCTGATTACAGCCATTAGCTGATAAAAGTCTAGAGTTGCCACAGAAGGTTTAGGATGTGAGCTGCAGTTCCTGTGTTATGGAGTTCAATGTCTTCTGTCTAGTGTGTGAATTTCAGCAAGTCATTCAGCCAGACAATGTCTGGGAGCAGCAGGGAATTTGGACTAGGCTTCTCAATAATCCTATGGACTGCAAGCCTAGTAACTACGTATGAATCTGTGTCGATAGGAGGTACTGCCAGCCATGCCAGAAGAAGTAGGGGAGTGGATGTGTAACACATGCATGCCAGCACAGCCAGCTGGAGTTTAGTAAAGAAGCCTTAATCACAGCTCAGACCAGCATCCAGGAGGATAACCAGTCTGGTGATCTGAATTTGCAGCCCTCAGAAACAGGACATTTCAGCTGTTCCTCAGAGGACTTAAAAATCCATCTGGAGTTAAAGACACTTGAACTGGAAGCCAGACGTTTGGAATTAGAATCAGCAGAGAAGAAAATGAGAGACTTCAGACTATGGCATTTGGAAGCTGGAGAAACAGAGAAGCAGCGTCAACATGAGAGGGAGATGCTGACTCTTCACCAGGGTGATGGAGGTAATAAGGAAGAGAATAGCTGAACCCCAGAAGCAAAAAATGTCAGCAAATTTCTTCCACAATTTACAGAGGGTGATAATTTTGATAGCTGTATTCAAATATTTGAAAGAGTATGCATTTTGATAGTTCTATTCATATATTTGAAAGAGTATGTAAACAGTATAATGTTGACCAAGGCCTATGGGTTAGATGGAAGTGTATCTAAAGGCACCGCTTTTAAATGTTTAATGTGGTTAGGAAATGTTAATAAAGTTTTGCAATACAGAATTAGAAATGGGAATATTATTGTCAGGTTCCTTGAGAGTGAGGGGAGTTAAATGTCAACACTGGTTTGGTTAGGAAACATAGCACATTGTCTTGTTAACTGTACTCTTCAGTACAGAGTTTTGTGTAAATAGTCAACCATTTTTAAAATATTTTTTCTGTTTTGAACATGTCATTGAGCTTGCCAGAAGACGTACATTTATATCAGTCATGTGGTTCTATTCAGTGTTTGCACTGCAGTAGTTGTTATGAGAGAAGGTAAAAATGTGGCATGCTTCCATGGAAACCATTAAATGAAACGTGGATTATTTCATCTGAAAATTAAGTATATTGTGATGACTAATGATATGGCTGGGACACTTGCTATGGCCACCATTGTTGAAGACTTTGATTCTCCGCCTTGCAAGAAGTAAGACGAAAGATCTGGAGGAGCCTCCTGGGAAAACAATTACTAATTACTTCTCGCCAATATCAAAAGCAGTAGAAAAAGTATTATCACCCCCAAGATCCAACAATATCCGTGATTATTTTACAAAGACCTATGAAAATGAGGAACATGCACTGAAAGAGAATAAAAGCAGCAGCTTGAATCTTTCTCGCATAGGCAGCAATAAAAAAATTAAAACAACTTTGAAGTCCAAAACATAGCAGCTGACAAAAGGTACAAAAGAAGACAAAAGATCAAATTTAAAAAGTAAACTAAATGAAGCCAAAGAGGAGCAGGATTTTGTGAGGATACAGATGATGCCACTGCTGACCTAGGTAGGGAAGAAGGACGACAGTCTGTGTTTTTAGGCAGTTACAATGCTTCACTTTTTGCGCAAATCTGTTCAGAAGATCTGAAAAAAATAGTGAAAAGCAAGACCCCACTGATGAATGTTTTGATGTTTTCAAGACTAGTGTTAAAACACCAGGCAGTGTCAGCAACACTACAGCAAAAAAAGGCTCCAGAAAGTCACAGTCTAAAAATGTCAACACTTCTCACACTGATTTAATTAGGGAGCATGCAGAAGTGAAATCTTGTGAAACAAAGTAGTACTGCAAGAAAAGGATTGAAAAAGTTACAGAAGTCTGAAAAAGGCAAAATGTGCCTTACGGTTTCTGTTGAAGAGAGGATAGATGCCAAATGTGAGAGAGAAACCAGCCAAGCTCAAGAAGGTTAAAAGCTTTACACAAGTACAACAGGAAGGCACATTTACAGATTTAAGTTTTGAAATTCCTGCAGATGAGTCCTCACATCTGAAGGACAGTACTGTTGTTGTGTCTTTTGAAGAGTTCTTGAAAAGTCATGAGGAAACGCCGGTGAAAAAAAATACATTGGAAGATCTTAATGAGAATGAAAATCATAATTATGAAAGTGCTAACAGTAACTATGACGATAATATGAGTGAACAGAAAAACCAGGAGGTGTCCCCAAGAACGCTAACAGTTTATGCCCAGGTTCATGCAGTTCCTCTAACACCTTCATCAGAAGAAAAACAAAAAAAAGCTCCAAGGAAGATTGCTTCAATTTTCTTAAAGAAAAAGGACAATGTGACAGAATTTTCAGAAAATTTTCATTGTGACATTAAATCCTCAGAAAAGACTAAAAGTAACCGTAAACAAAAATCCAATGTGGTTACAGAAGAAAATGAACTGGAACTTGCAGTTTAGAAACTAATGATCAAGCATCTGCAAAGCCCAAATGTAGCCAGGCAGAAAGTGAGGAATTTATGAAGGCCTTTAAGCAGCCAGCGGGCATAAAAAAGGGTTCTGGGAAACAAAAGGATTTTAATGAAAAAAATATTGTTACAGGGTGATGTTTCTCAGGAAGATGTGGACCTCTCAAAGTCAAAGAAAGATGTGGACAATGAAATGGAAGTTAAAAACTGGTATGTTTCCTGACCCCCTTACTCCATGGTAAAGCTGTAACTGCTGTTTCTAAATTGTCTGATATTGATTATTTAAACGATAAAGAAGTAAAGAAATGTTCACTTGAATGTTTTAAGTTAACAGCTAAAGCTTACAGAAAAAATGTTTTGTGGCCATAGCACAAGGCAGGTGAAAGTGCGTGTGATTATACTGCTGAGGTAAGCACTTTTTCATAGGTGAATGAGTTGTTGTCAGGTCACCACTTTTGAAGGGCTGGCAAACCTTTTGGTGAGGGAAAAAGCCCTTAGCACTTTGCCTGAGGACATGACAATCTGGTTTGCAGACCAAGAATGTAGCTCTGCAGATGAGCTGGGGAAGAAAGGGGATCTCTACTAAGCAAGCAGGGCATCACTACACAGGAAGGGGATACACAGTGCTGCACATGGATGTAAGGGAACCCATGGTGGGTAGCTTAAATCACCCCAACAGAGTCCACCAGTAACAGGGGAAGCCACTAGTTCAGGTACAATACCAGGATCAAGGGTTAAATGTTTTAAATGTAACCAGTGGGGCCATGCATCATATAAATGTTCACAGAGACACGGTGGGGAACAAAAGGTGGGGCAGACAGCAATAACAGTGGGAATAACAGTATGCCAGTGGTAAGTTGTCTGGAGACGACAGTGGTACAAAACTAGCATAACAGGTTATATCCTATCTTAGTGGATGGAAAACAGGCCACTGCTAAGAGAGAGACAGCCTCTGACATAACCACTGTACTGCCAAGCCTGCAGAGGAACAGTACTTGCTTGGGCAGTCCACTCCAGTCACAGCTTTAGGAGAGAGCCCATTCCAAATGCCTTTAGTCAGGGTTCACCTTGACTGGGAGGGTGGAAAAGGAAGCCAGCAAGTAGGTGTGTTTGATGATATCCCTGCAGATGTCATGATAGGAATGGTTTTGATAATGCAGTACATTGTGTGCATGCAGTTACACTCAGGCTTGAAGACAGGCATGTGGGTCTGGTAGCCTGGGGAGACCCAGAGAGACACCACACCTGAAGCCAGTGCTGGTGATGTGGCTATTTCAGTGAGGGAGCTACCCTGTAGCAGTGATCCTGAAGGTGAGCCACAGCTGCTTGCAGGTATTGATGCTCCCTTGGACAGAGCGACTGTAAGGGCAGAGGTGAGCATTTGTACCTAGACTGACAGTGAGGCACTCTATCAGAGGATACCAGACTTCCTGTGGAAGGAGAGCTGGGAAGAGTAAAAAAAGTAGAGCTGAGACAGGCTCAGCTCTCAGACCTACACTAAGAGGCTTGAGAGAAGTAGCTAGGGATGCACCTGATTCTAAAGGAAAAGGGGACTCTGTATACTGGAACAAAGGGTTACACTATAGAGAGTGGACCCCTGAGGGAGGTCTAAAGGGTGAGGTAATATAGCAGTTGACAGTGCCTAGAGCCTACCATCTGACACTTCTAGACATAGCTCCTGACATTCCTTTTGCAGGTCATATGGGCATAAAGCATACCAAGTGATGTATTATGCAGAACTTTTATTTACCTGGGATTGCAAGGGATGTCAAGCTCCACAGGGAAGAAGTATACCCTAGTGGTAATTGATTATGCTACCAGATACCCTGAGGCAGTGGCTCTGTCTTCCAACAAGGCAGAGAAGGTGGCAAAGGCTTTGCTAGAGATTTACAGCAGGGTAGGTTTCCCTTGCAAAATAGTGACTGTCAGAGGTGCTCATTTCATGTCAAACCTGCTGGCTTGTCTGTGGAAGCACTGTTGGGTGATGCAACTAAAGACCATCCCTACCATCCCCAGACTAATCGTCTTGTGGAGAGGTTAAACTGTACACTAAAGACCATGCTGTAGGTATTTGCAGACCAGTTTAAGAGAGAGTGGGAAAATATTTGCCCCATCTGCTGTTTGCATACAGATAGGTACCCCAAGAATCTACAGGTTTTTCACCCTTTGAGTTGCAGTTGGGACATAGGGTGAGGGTGCTTTTAGATCTGATTTCTGATGAATGGGAGGTTGAATGTAGCACATGTCCTAAACCTCAGGACAACGGATTAGGGAGCTCATGGGCTTGGCCCAGGAGAACCTGCCTGCAGCCCAGCACCAGAAAAAGGTCTGGTATGACAGGAATGCTCAAGCCAGAGAGTATGCTGTGGGACAGAAGGTCATGGTTCTCATTCTTGACAGACACAATAAGCTGCAGGCAGCTTTGAAGAGACTCCTCAAAGTGGCAAGGAAGGTCAGTAATTTTAACTACATGGTAGAACTGCTAGGCAGGAGGGAAGGGTCCAAATTGTACCATGGTAACATGACGAAACCTTACCATGATAGGGAGCCCTAGTGCTAAGTATTTCCAGTAGGAGGTAGGAGGTGTCTGAGAGGGATCTATGGCTACAGTGAACCAGCCAACAAAATGGCAATTTACTAAGGTCTAGCCTAGGGCTGCAGGCATGTGACATGACAGTGCAGCACTGTAGTGGAGTCGACAATGTCAAGGCAGATGGGATCCCATGACAGAGTACTGGATAATGTAGTCCTAGATAGGCTCATTCCTCTCAAGCAAGGTTTCTTACGGGGCACTTGAACAACTAGCTTGAGTCTTCAAAGAGGAGAGATGTGTCGATAGGAGGTACTGCCAGCCATGCCAGCAGAAGTGGGGCAGTGGATGTGTAACATACGCCAGCACAGCTAGCTGGAGTCTAGTAAAGAATTATATGTTATTTGTATATCAAACTTATTTGTGCAGACGCTTGTGTTTAAAAATGTATTTGTAAAGCGGCTTGTGTTAAAATGCATCAAAAGTGTGCCCTGCTGGAAAGAAAAGTAATGAACATGTATTATTGTAACTGAATTAAATATATGTTTTGACAAAGGATCCTGGAATAGAAGAGGTTAATCTCAACCTTCAAAAATAGTAAAAAAAAATAAACTACTGGGCCTAGGCCATAAAGATGTTATCTCACAGTTCTAAATGAAGCTGGAGACACAATGTCTGTAAGAAGTATGGTTTATTAGCTCCTGAAGGAAGAAGGGACATGTTTTATGGTTTTATGACATCCAGCAGCTGCACCAGATCTAAGCAATGCTGTTGTGTGTTATTAACATGTAGATATTAAAATCCTGGAAGCTTATATTGTTGTTTTTAGTATGGGAACTAGAAGTCAGATGACCAGATGTACATGATGTCATTTGTACAGAAATAACTTTTTCATATTAGAGGAAATTGAAGTTTCAGAAGCAGCCTGTTCTTGGAACCTGACAAAGGAGGAAGACCACTCACCCACTTCATCTTGCCTTGTGCTAGTAAGTGACCAGGGACTAGTACTCTTTAGATAAGTCAGGAAAATATAGCGAAAATAGTCAAGTATTGCTTTTCTGTAACTGTGTACATCTTTCCAGCTGTGTTATTTTTAATATTTCCTGATTGAAACTTTGGTGTTTAATGTAAATAGATATTTAGTATTTTAATGTTCTTTTATTATTTAATGTATTTAAACTTTTCATTGTGGCAGGTCCTTCTAGAAAAATATTTAAGTTTTGAGAGTATCTGCACATATTTATCTGATGATAACTGGCCACTACTGAAAGCCTGGCTGTTTGGCCAACATTACCATTTGTATTAATATTAATTTTACTCAGTATAATTGGGTACCCATGCAAGAGCCTTAGGTAGCTGGCTTTGTAGTGCCTGATGGCAGTGACACCTATTTATAGTCTGGGCAGAAGGGGGTATAGCTAATAAACTTAGGCCAGCCTTTCCCAGGAGTGTGTTAGTGTGTATATGTGTATATGTGTGTGTGTGTGTGTGTGTGTGTGTGTGTGTGTGTGTGTGTGTGTGTGTGTGTGTGTGTGTGTGTGTGTGTGTGTTTGTGTATGCATGCAAATTGAATCTCAAAGTGTTTGTGTGCCAGCTATTTGGAGCAGGGACATGAAGCACTGATTTCACAGAGAGTGATGGAGGACTTGGCTTAGGCAGTCAGCTGAGGACTTAACTCTGCAGCTGTACCAGTGGGGAGTCTTATTGGGGACCTGGAGAGAGACAGACAGAGAAACCCAGACCTCAGCCTGAGTTAATTCTCTCTGTGCTCTTAAGGGAGATTGTGCTTGATACAAGGAGGTCTACATCTGGAAATACTGAGTATATCCATTTGTATTCAAAGTGAGCATCCCTCTCCAGTGCCAGTGGGGAAGACTGAGGCTTTTTGATTACTGGTCCAGACTGGGGACATCACAGAACCTATGAATCGAGTGAGAGGGAATTGTGAGCACAGTTACCAAAGTCATTAACAACATTTTCATTTTTGGGTGGACTGTTCTCTATGTTGTGTGCTGGAAGGAGGGATGGTTTTCCAAGAGTGACTGTATTGTACTGTTTAGTATTTAATTTAAGCCTTTTGCTAGCACACCACATGTAGGTGCTTCCTGCAGGGTTTGGCTATTAGAATATGGCTTGACAATGATTACTAGTCTGCAGTCATCCACAAACTTGATTAGCCAAAAAACTTGATTTGTCGCCTGGAGGTCATAAAAGTAAATGTCAGACAAGAGAGGTCCTAGCATGGAGACCTGTGAACACCACTGGATGCCTTTCTAATCTTTGATGATACTCTTACTACCCATATCTTTTAGATTCTGTCCCTTTGCCAATTTGCTAGCCATCTTATCACATAGGGATTTATCTTTAATGCATTTAATTACAAGCTATGCTATCATGAGGTATAATGTCAGAGGCCTTGGCCAGGTGGATGTATGTCAAGGGTACAGCAGAGTCTCCTTCAACAGCATGTAGTAGTCTATTAACTCCATTTATTATGCAGAATCTACTCTTGACAAAACCAAACTGCTGTGACTCTAGCTTGATGATATTTTAATGTCATAGTTAATCAAGTCAGTTATAATATGCTCCATGGTTTTACGTAAGAGACTTGTAAGACTGATGAGACTACAATTTACTGTTGCATGGCAATCTTCAGGAATGAAGCCAGTGGTTAAATATAGTTGGAGGAAGTAGTTTTAGTCTTTAAAAGCACCTTTAGTACATGATAATTCGTGAGTAGGTGGTGCCATCTTGAATAAGTTCTGAGAAAATGCTGGACGTAATTTCTTAGTTTCCTTATGTAACTAAAAGATGTGTGCCTGTCTTTAACTTTCCAAATGACTTATATTACAGTTCACTCCCCATTAGCTTTACAATTAAGTAGGTATATGTATCCAAATCCCGGACATTCATAACAAAAAGCATTGTCAAACACAATATCCAGTCTAAATAAATTAAATCTCCACCTAAAGTCCCCTAACCCATCTGACCTTTACATTCAACAAATCAGACTTAAAAGTATACAAAACAAAACACCCAAAGTGCAAGCTTGGATTGATATCCATTGCCCTCACATTTTAGTTGGAACTGAAACTTGGTTAAAGCAAGAGATTAAAGATGAAGAAATTTTATCTCCAGGTTATAGCATCCTCTGAACTGATAATACCCATAAGAAAACTAGATGTGGTGGATATTATATACAACAATGCCCCTACAACTCACTGCCGTTCTTCCTGCTACCCTAAAATTTAAGAATGCAATGTTTCTCATCTCTTACATTCAGTTAGATATTTGCAAGACTATTGATGTTATTGCTTTGTATGTCCTCATGGGAACAATAAACCTACCACTGAAGAAATCTAACCCAGGATATCTTCCAACCTTCCTCATCAAACAATACTACTACGATAATTAGATTCCGATTGGCAGTCCGTAAATTATACAAACCCATCAAATTCCACACTCCTTTATGGCTTTACTCAATTAATCACCTCACCTACCAGAGATAGTAAAAACACCAGAAGAGAATATATTCTATACTGGATCCTTATCCTTGTGAAAAACAAAATTACCTCCTCAGCTATGGTCCCTGATGCACCTTTCAACATTTACACCACATCCATTTCCCACTCTGGCTAGGCTTATAAATGCCCTAGTGCAGATAGCCTAGTATGAACCTATGAACCTATGAACCTATAAGTAAGGTTAGAAATCCTGCCACATTTTAAAAAGACACTTCTGCAATACATTAAAATTGTTCAACTGTAATATTGTAAAAATTATACCTCCAGATGAAGCTGCCCTGGCTATCCAGGAAAAACAAAAATGTTCATGATATAGAAAGAGACAAAATTTGGAAAATCCAGTTAAAAGATAAATCACACAAAAATGTACTGAGCAATAAGCATCTCAGAAGCATAACAAATGTCAATAAAATTAGACAAAAACATCAGATTACATCAAACTTCAGAAAACTCAGCAACACAATCCAAAACCTTTGGGGACATCAATAAAAAGTCTTCTTAATACTGGTCAATCCAACCAGCCCAGTCCACTCACTTTAAACAAAATTGTAGTTCTATAACAATGCCGCTAAATTTGCAGCTAATCATGTGTACAAGACCCATCACTGCCTATCCCTAAAATATCTAAACTGAACAGATCTCTTACACCAGTTTACATACTCCTTAATATACACAGTCCCTAATCTCATGAATAACCCTGGTAACTACTCAACACTAAAAACATAATTTTACCTCAACCCTCAAATCATAACTTATGGCTTGGTAATACGCTGCTCCTGGCCATAACTAAGTCACATAATTCTGCCAGGGATTATCAGTATTTTAATTAAGTTGCAAAACTCTGGAACTCCATTCTTCTGGATTTGAGGTAGACTGACAACCTCCAGTCCTTTAAATATTACTTAAAACAACATCAGTTATATACCTGGCTCTGGCTGTTGTTCATCTCCAGATTATATGACAATCAACCATATCCAGCCCCCCAAAATTTAATGAAGTACTATGTACAACCTTCCTCATCCAAACTACCTTTACTCTCAATAGACCCCCCACACACACACATGCATCACTATACTTTTTACACCCCTCATATTTTTTCTTAGCTCTCACTCTACTCCATGTCTTCCATACCACTTCAGTCATAGAGCCTGATTACAACACATGCCTACTACCATTTCATTTTCTTATTTACTTGCTTACACTAATCTTCTCCTCTCCTTTCTTTCATGGTAGGTTCTACCTCCTAACATGATGCCTCAGTCTATAGCTTCTTTATTCTTTCCTTCTTCATCACCTATCAATCATGTCATACTTCTTATTTTAATAACTTACACTAAGTAATGGTTTCTTAATAACATATTATTTTCCAATATGCCATTAAATGCCAATAAATATATCCACAGATAATCTTTATCATATCAACCGAACCATTGCTCTCTTTATGTATACAAGGAATTTGTCACATCAGTCTATATGTATTCTTCAGCCATCTGAAGCCTAATGCTGTTGGTACCTTCAGATGCGATTGTTTTTAACCTTCAAAAGATAAAAAAGAAGGCCAGCACTCTCCAAACCCAATCCAGCAATTTATTTTTTATTTAGTCTGTTTAAAAAACACATTCCAGTTTTAGCAACAGCCTTCTTCAGTATGGTAATAAACTTCAAATGTTCAGCAGTTACATATGAACTTCCGGGAAGATGACAGCACAATTCCTTGGGCTCACATTTAAAGATATATACTCATATATAAATACAAAAAAATAATAATATTCATTCAAACCAGGAGAAAATAAAGTTCCTAGCTTCACAATCCAAAAACATTCCTTTTACACTAAGGAAGTTTTTCCATCCTAATTTATTTGGACCACTAAACATAATTTTGTCAATACCCAAAAAATTTAAACTGGGCATTAGGATGCTTAAATGTATGTTTAAACCAGGCCTTAGATTCAGGATTACTTTTAATGTCACCACAATGTTCAAATATATGTCTTTTAAAAAATACTTCCAACATAGAAAGCAGAACAAAAACATGTAACTAAGTATATAACCCATTGTGAATTACTAGTAATAGCAGTTTTAATTTCATAAACTCTAGGAGTGTTCACTGATGTAAATTCCTTACTTTTAAAAATAACAGCACACGCTGTACATGCATCACAAGGGAAAGACCCCTTTAAAACATTACCATCCAAAGTAGTGTGTACTTCACGTACTACATTAAACCATCTTTTGTTTGTTTGTTTGTTTGTGTCTTTCGGCTTTTCCTGGTTAGGGGTCGCCACAGTGGAACTCCGGTCCGCTAATGATTGGCAGTAGATTTTTACGTGCTGGCTTGCCAGGCCTAATGCACAACCTTCAACGAAGGAATGCCCATTCACGCATGTCGCCACACAGAAGACGCTCTTACTGAGAATTGAACGGGCAACGTCTAACTGTGAGGCGACAACGCTACTGCATCACCACCACCTTTTGTAATGTCTAAAATTATTTCCTATAGTTTTAACATATCTATAAGAAAAAGAACATTTGTCAGGGAGAATATCCAACAAATCTTTGTCCATCTGTAAAATAAACCAATAATTGTGAACAAGCTGGTGGAAAAAAACTAATTTTACTCCCAAAGTTGGTAACCAACATTAGTTTTCACCCACCATAAACTTGATCATTCTTATCTTGATATTTTAACAATTTGTCCCTTTATTTATTATTAATGTTACTCAAAGCCTGTTATAATATTTTAAAATCACAACCTCTATTAATAAATCTGGATGTTAAATATTGACTAACATTACCAAATTTTTCCACTTCAGAACAAATTATTTTCACTGTGTAATGCTGTGATAAAGGAACATTATTAATTATATGTTTAGAATGACAACTAGATGCCTGCAGTAAGGAATTGTTATGGAATTCCTTCCTGTTTAAGGAAGTTTTAAGTCAAGTCAAAGTCAAAAGTCAAAAATAACTTTATTGTCATTCAACCACACACAAGTGCATAGCTGAACAAAATTTTGTTCCTCCAAGCTAAACATAAGAAACACAAACATTAACACTAACATAACATCACATACACATAATACAGCAGCAATGTGCCAGCGAAGGCACAAAAACTTCATTAGCTGCAACTCCCACTCCAGCACCAGCTATAACCAAGTCCCAGAGCAGCCGCAAGCACAGAAGCTTCAAATGCCACATCTCTCTCCAGCACCAGAAGCATCCAAGTCCTCAGTCCAACCGAAGGCATAGAAGCTACAAACCGCTCCATCATCCAACTTTTTCTCAACCAATACATCCAAAAATGAAATTTTGCAAGTATTATATTTTAAAGCAAATCTAAGACCCAACTTATAATCATTGAGATATTGAACAAATTCCAACAAAATTTCCAAATCAGATGTCCAAACAAACCAACAGTCATCCAAACAGCGACACCAAATATGAACAGAGTCAATATAAATGTTATGACCGACATCATATATCAAAAATTGTTCAACATGTCCCATAAACAAATCAGCATATGTAAGAGATATTGTATATTGTTTTTAACCTTAAACCATTGAAATTGGCAATTCCAATTTTGGTGGCATTATTTTTTCACCTTCTCTCATTCACTGCATTTCCTTGAAATGTCTGTATTTTTATATTCACAAATTTGTTTTGCACTTTGGTTTTCTTATTTCACATTTACTTTTGATAATATTGTACATTTTCTGGAGACTGTCTCAATGGTTTCAGTTGAAAATGGGCTATGACGACAGCCCATTTGGACTTTCTCAGTAAATAAAAACAAATAAATAAATAAAATTCAAATGCTATTCTCGGTTCATGAACTGCATTAGTAGTCTTAATAGTTTTTAAGATTTTTACTCAATTATGTAATCTTATCTTTGATTTGCAGGTCCTCAGATGTTTTCATTGTATTGTAGAGTTTATTTACGTTAATGGACTATCATGGTGGTTTGCTTTTAAACATCCCTTTATATTTAGATCTGGTGGGTATTTCAGTTCTATACATTTACCCAAGTGGCCACATAACTTTTTTGTGTAGCTTTCTGCTAAGGCAATGTCTGGGGTTATGCTGGAATAAAGTAAATCGTGAAATTCCATCATTGAATTTAATGAGATGTGAATATGTGAATTCACTGAATTCCAAGATATTGGTATCTTCAGGTTTAGACATTTTAATAGTGAAAGTCACTAGTTTATGATCAGACTTAACCAGTGAATGATATACCAGGGAATATAGCACATGAACAAGCTATAATTATAAAGACCATTTTAAAATATTATGCCCTCTAGTAGGTTTGTTAACAATCTGTCCCAGGGAGCTTTTTATAAGTTCATAGGTGTTTACTAGATTAACAACCACAAGGGTCTTTTTAAGCCTAGCCATGCATCCCAAATCTCTGAAAAGTTTTGATACCCTTGATAAGTGTAAGCATGGGCCAGGAGATTAACCATTTATAGGTTACCTGTGACTATTAGACACATAGGTGCCAAACCAGGGATGAATTGTCTAAGAAATCTAAGAACTTTTAGGTGTATCCAACACTTGAGGAATAGGTTCTGCATATTATTGATGAATAGTTTAGGTTTCCAAAAAGTAATCAAAGTTTTTGCTTTTAGGGGGTTCATCTATTACATCTAGGAACTTTACATGATCATCAGAAGACACAGATGGTGTCCTGCAACAGGCTATAAAGTAAGTGTTGGTTTGTTCAGTGTGATTTGGAGTTCAAAGAGCTCTGTTTGTAGGCCCCTGTGGATTTAACTAGAGTTGACTAGAGATACCACCATGGTTGCCAGCAAGTGTGATGGAGGAGTGCTTTCCAAACATCTAAACCAAGTTTCTGTAATTACACAGAAATGGATGTGCTGCAAATGCAGGAGGATCTCAAGGTTGGGCATGTTGTTAAAGAGACTTCTAGCATTAAACAGAGCTACCTTAATGTCTTCCAGGTTCGGATTTGATATGATAGTCACATTGGGATGTTCATCCACTGGACTGTGCCTTAAAAGGCACTATAGGGGTAACAATGTGTTTTGCAAATATACAGATGCACTGGAATGAGAGGTGCAGATCATCCCTGGCCAAACAAGAAGGACTGACAAGGATCACATCCCATCCTAAAGCATACTGGATCCCCCTGGAATGGCATCAACCATTTAGCCAAATATTGTAGCCAGTTATCTTTCCTTTTTACCTTGGCATAATTCTTGGAGAAATAAGGACTTTTCTCAGTTCCATGGTCTTGCCTGCATTTGTGACATGCATGGAAGGTTCCAACATGTGCTTCTGCATATCCTTCAAGATTCTGTATTGACAAGTAATTCACAACGACATAGACCACCATCATTTCTCAGTCATATTTGCCAGGTGAAAGGGCCTTAAGGATCCTTGAGAAATCAGAGATCCTGGCATCCAAAAGTCAACTCACTGTTACCTTATTTTTGTCCAGCTCAATGAGAGGAAAATCACTGTGTCTAACTAAAGAGTCACTAATCACTAAAACATGTTTTTTTTTTTTAGTGTGGTTTGATGTACTGGATCTGGATGTTTTATATCCTAGTGACTCATTATCGGATGTGTGTGGACTAATTTTGTGCAGTAAAGCACATTGTACAACCGTGAGTACCTGTCTGTACTACAGATACTGCAAAACTTACTAACCAGAAATGATCTGGAGAGGTTTGGTGGTACAGAGACAGATATGTCTTAAGATACCTGGGCCTGTATAGTGCACACTGTCATGCCACTGCATGAAGGCACAACAGCAAATATTCTTCCAAGTATTACAGATGACTAGAAATGGCGAGCTGCTTTATTTTCACTTTAGTACAAATTAAAGCTATTCTTAGCTGGATTACTAGAAAATCACCAACAAATACACAGCTATTACAACAAAGCTCATAAAGAACAGACATTTATGTAGCCTAGATTGTGCAGGGCAAGTTGATAGCACTGTTTGTACAGTTAAGTTGATTTTTGATTTATATAACATGTCTGTCTATCTTTTTGCTTTTATTTTGGGCATGATATAATTTATGTAATGACTGGTAATTATTCATCGATAACTATGCCATGCAGTTTAATTTGAGATACTTTTGTATCTCACTAATAATGAGGTCGAATGTGATTAGGAAGCATGTGCTGTTGCTGTTGAATTACGCAGTAAGTGTAAAGACAATAGCTGTTTTCCTCTAGTACTAGATTAGAATCTGTGATACACATTTTAGTATCATGCATGATCTTATGATTGTTGATTTCTAGTTGACTGAGGGCTGTAGCTCTGCATATAAATGTTGAATTATTTACATGCTACACAAAGAAGGCACGATTTACTACTGAATGCATACCATTAATCAGGATGCTAAAGAGCAAAGATCTCAATACAGATCATGAAAACCATCTAAAGGGACTGATTGAGAAGAAGAAGAGAAGGGGGTGATGTCATAGGGATTGTGATCTGTCTTTAAGACAGATGAAGAACAATGTTACAGTATTTTACTTAAATCTAGACTATGATTTAAGAGTAAAGTATGGGACACATTTTCAAATGCTTTTGATAACTCCAGAAGAGAGAAGATACAAGTTTGCCTTCATTCCTTTGTTGATTTGTTGCAATTAGGAATGCATACTGCAGTTTCTGTATTATATCCATGTTGAAATCCATGCTCTGTTGGGGCAAGGAGATTATTTTTTTGAGACTACCTAGTATTTGCTTGTGTATATATTTTTTCATGTATTTTGATAGAGGTGATACTATGGCACCTGAATAAATAATTAACTAGTTCAGATGAGATGCTGCCATTGTGAAGAGGAGTTGTATATGATTTTTTTTCATAGTTTTGGCATATGTTTTTCTTTTATAGCTTTAGTCTTTGTGCTGTATGTGGGTGTTACTCACCTTGTAAATTGTTTGACACTAAAGCAGTAAGTTTTATATTTTAAGCAATTTCTTGATATTATCTACAGGGACTATGTGGAGGCTGAGTGAACCGTAATTTGCAGTAATAGTGTGCCATTCACAGCTAGATGTGGTTTATTTGTTCATTTTTTTTTGTAACAGAGCTAACTCTTTTAATGAATTCTTAGTTTAATTTCTAGACAACACTGAGTTTCCTTTTCTCATGGACTGGACATGTTTGAAAATTTTTTTCTATGTGTTATCAAATTATTTAGCATTTCCAGATTGTTTGAGTTATTTATAACAGATAGAAATGTTTCAGTAAATAATTTCAGTGTGTCATCTAAGGGTAGCTATTGTACTAATACACAGTTGCACTGCCTTAGAGATTAGTTAATTATACCTCTATTTAATTTTGCTGCATCCCTGTATGGTTAATTGAAATATTTATTTGGATTTATTTTTTCAAAATGATATAGTCCAGATTATAGTCACTTGAAATATGAATAAGTTCTCCCATATTCACAGTACTACCAGGGATATTTGTTAAAATAAAGTGAAATACACATCCTTTTCTTGTTATTGTATCTGATCTAGTTGGTTGATGTTTTATTGGGCTTGCGTCAAATACATTTATGATTGGTTATTGTTGGGTTTTCTACTTGTTAAATATTGTATTAGACCAGTCCATGTTCATGCCACCTAATATAATTAGAACATGTATACAGGTTTTGATTTGCCAAAACATATCTTCCAATATCATAATACTGTTTGAGGTTGAGTTTGTGAATGCAGATGATGGCTATGCAGTTTATTTTTTTTTTTTGGGGGGGGGGTAGATTTGGATTTTGGCTAGGAGAAATTCTGATAATTTAAATTTTGGGATTATTGAGTAATAATTGAAAATATTAGTACGGTGTGATTATAGATGTGTTACACCCCAGCTCTCCCATAGAGGTTATGAATTCATGTCATGCCATATCTTGGTGGTAGAATATCTTCATCTTTAACATATATTTTAACCACATTCTGATATTGCTAGTATGTCTGGAGTATTACTTTTGATTCAGCTATGTAGTTAAATTATTTTATTTATACCCCTAAAGTGTATGTGATATACTTAAATTCTGTTTTAGGTATGTTGCAGGATAAATTAAGTGATATAGGTCCAAGATTTTGGTTCTACATCTCTGCAAAGTAATAAAGTACTATTGTTTTATATGAGAATACATTTTAGAATTTCCTAGAATTTCTATTTTTTTCTCATTTTTTTTTATTTGGTACATGGAGACATATAATGGATATCTGAGAGATTAGTAGGCATGAATTGGAAGAAATGTCTGCATTATATAGCTTGGAAATTTCATGATATTGGGTATGTGATATTGTTACCTTATAGACTGGATTATTAATTTTAGAGGGCATTAATAATCTGCCGTTAAAAATAACATTAGTAAGAAGTAAACAGCCGCTGTGTTTAATAAAAATATACTGCACTTGTTTTATCAGATAATGCTGAAAGGTAGCATTATTGTGGATATAGTTGGAAGTGTTAATATTATTGACAATCTTTGCTGTATTTTATGTAATCTGTTTGTGTATTGTTTTGTGATTTTCCTGGAGGAATTAGCTTTTGTCCTTTTAGTTAAAGAAGCAGTGTGTGCTGAAGGTGCTAAGGAGAATATTTAAATGGGTCTATAACAGTAGATATCTGGGAGAAGAACCAGTGATAGGCATGAAAGTGGAGCAACATGGGCTATCAATCAAGACTGAGTGTGATTCCATGCAGGACTGAATAATATCTAATGTGTGTGTTCATGTTCACAAGTACGGGTGCACGAGTGGACACTAAAATCAAAACAATATGAAACCTAAACGCTTTGTTACTATTATAAAACACTGCAATGTATTAACACCTAAACTCTGTGTTACTATTATAAAACACTGCAGTGCACTGACACCTTAACCCTTTGTTACTACTATAAAACATTGCAGTGTACTGAAACCTAAACCCTTTGTTACTATTAGAAACCACTACAATGTATTAAGACTTAAACCCTTTGTTACTATTATAAAACAATGCAGTGTATTGAGACTAAAACCCTTTGTTACTATTATAAAACATTGCTGTGTACTTCAGATAAACTACTATCAGCACAAAACAGCTGCAGTTGCACGAGTGGAAAAAATGTTTTATTACTTTATGACAAAAGTCAGAACATGCAAAGGTAAATCTTATACTACTAGTATAAAAATTACTGTACACTACCTATGTCTTGTTTTTAGTGGAGAAACAGCTACGGCACAATTAGAGGTGAAGGAAAAGAGAATAAAACTAACCTTGTGATAACAGCATAGCATGTGTAACTGTAAACCGGGAGGGAGAATGGCTACGGTTCACCTCCTTGTGTAAAAAATTGCTATATACAGCCTGTGATTGGCTTCCAGTATCACAGTGGCTAACAGAGTTTGTAGTTGCAAAGGGAAAAAACTCAAATCTAGCAGAGAAGCAACAGAGTCTGTAGTGGAGAATGTAGCTATGTACTAACTGCCCAGCACCCAAAACTGTCAGACTGTGTTACTTACAAAAATTGCTGTGCACTGCCTATGTCCTCCTTTCAGCAGAGAAAAAAAAAACACAGCATTGCAGCAGTTAATAGAATCTGAAGTAGGGAAGGGTAGAAACAAGAAAAAGACCTGCACTAAGTGCCAAACATCCACAATTTGAAAAGCATAGAAACATTGAAGAAGCCTAGTGATAAGGGATAAAAATCTAGGAAAAAAAATGTAGTATTGTGTCTGCAGTAACAAAAGAGCTCAGTCACAAAATAATCTGCAAAAGTTTAAAGACGTCATATAAATGTAATATATGAGGGTCTAGTGATTGATATGTATAATGCACTCATTGTAGAAAAGTGAATGCATTAAACATCTTCTCTAGCAAAAACCCATTCCCTTTTCTACCCACCACCATGGGACAGTATGGATGGTTCTTCCTCTGTTCTCAGTGTTCTGGTTCCAATAGTAATTACATATGTATGAGAGAGAGAGAAAGAGATGTAGAGTGAAAGCCTTAACCCATTATCAGTGGCTTCAACATCTTAATGATTAGTAAAGCAGGAATGGTAATCTAGAGGATCCAGTTTGATTCCTAGTTGAAGGATGTATTTCTTTAGTGCTGCATTCATTGGATTTGATTAGGGCATGCTTTACAAAATACTTTCAATTAATGAGTCCTGCTTTGAAGAGCTTGCTGATGTGCTGTCTTCTTTCTTTCAATTTTGTCTGACCTCTTCTGTATTGAGGAAGGTGTGCCTGCATTTATCTCTGCGTAAGCTTTACAAGAAGCTTAGTCATGGGTAAAAATGGATGAGGGACTAGCCCAATTACTAGGTAAAATATATATTGTCAAAACATAAAAAAATGAATGCATATAAATGTTCATAGGTTCATAGATTAGTATTGGCTAACTGCCTTTAATGATCTCTCTTCTTATTGGTGTGTGTGTGTGTGTGTGTGTGTGTGTGTGTGTGTGTGTGTGTGTGTGTGTGTGTGTGTGCTTGCTGTGGTCTCTGTGTGTTTAAGTGCATATATAAACATAGAGACATAGGTATATCGTACCATGGAGTATTAACATTCTCATTAAAACTGAAAACACTAAGCAGTCTTGTTGCAGACAAAACCAGATTTTAAAAAGTGAACTATTAATATATAAAATACACAAAAATAAATGAGGGCAACTACTTTTTTGGGTTATACTTGCCAAGTTATGATTTGCACAGGAGAAGATTCACTGTTTTCTGTGAATGACTCATTTATAAATAATTTGATTTTGTATATGGTTTTAATAGACAATGCTATTTTCATTTGTAGAGGCATCATGGAATCTCCGATGCATTTTATAGAATGTGCATTTTCTGGCTTTCGTTTTTACTAGGTTCTTTAATTGAAATAGTATTAATTATTCACAGACTGACATTCAAAAAAAAGTGTGTAAGTTGCAGTATGTAGTAAATCTACTCCCACTAACACTAAGCAAGAAGTTCACACTAAGACACATCATTAGGAATTTATCTAAATCCCAGCATAAACGGGCATGTAAGTTATTTTACAGGATGGTTATGATCAAATTAGATGCAATTTTTCCCAATAAATTCCTTGTACATGGTTATAACAAATGAAAGATTTTCTGCAAATACATTCACAGTATAAAAACATGAACAACGTGAACACCGAGCATAATAAAATGTATCTCTGAGTTTTGTTACACCTTCCACTTGCAATGTTTACAGAACCACTGAGATATTTTAATGTGGGATTTGTCATCTTGATAAGCCTATTGTTTTATGGAATACAGCAAAATTCATGGAAAATGTTGTTCTTCCATATTCCTTATTAAGGCTAGTGCAAGGCATGTTTATCAGGTTTGATCATGTACTGAAAATTCTCCTTCCAGGTAACCAGTCAATAAGTTTAGTAGAAATCCTTAATACCTTCCCCGTTATGGTATTTTGTATATGCTGTTTAGAATTATAGGAATCGTCTGTCTGCTGTAATACATAAGACTAATGTTCAGTTAATAACCTGAAGATTTATTTATAAAATGGATCATTCTCCAGTTCCAAGGCATGCAGAACTAGAGCCCTGACTATGTTCAAGATGGCCAAATGTCCGTTATTCACCCTGGAACTGAAGGTGCTGACTTGAGGAAGGAAAAGAATGAGGAGCTGAACCCACCTAATTCACCCAAGATGCAGCAGAATGACATATCTAGGAATATGTGCTCCATTAGGTTTAGCAGTAGAGCCAGAGGGACAATGGAGCTTTTATAGCACTCAGAGAAGTGAGTGACAGTTTGTATAATTCCAATTATATGCATAATCCCTGAGGAGTCACAGGACATGCTGAAGGAAAACTTTGGGGCATATGCAAAAAGCTGCAATACCCCATATAGCCAATTGTGCTGCTGCATGGAAATGAATAGGCCACAGTGCTCTAAAACACTGGGGGAAGAAATAGGTCATGTTCAGCAGCTGGGAAGAAAGTCTGATTGCATGAACTGGCAGAAAAACGTGCCATACAACAGTAGTCTGCTCTTAATTACCTTGTATTAGTAATGTTTGATTTTGCATGTTATTTCTGACCCCCCCCAGTGCAGAATAATGTATGTTAAATGTGACTAGTTTGGATGTATAGAGGGAAAAAGTCATGACTACAACTCAGGTGACCTGAGTTTAACTAGTGGCACGGGAAACTGATGGAGCGGCATGGAGGAATGAGTATTACCATCCTCAACAGGAGGGTGGTGATATAGGAATCTCTTGTGATGATCCCTGGATGAGGTTAGCGATGTTGTATCATATTAAAATGTGGTCTAATGTGGAGGAGGAGGGTGAACATTGCTGATCTGCTGCAGGGATGGGATGATACATAGCAAAAGCTCCATTGCACACCTTCCCTTCAAACATAACCATGTGCATCGAGAGGGAGGGTGCCATGGGTAAATCATACGGCCACCAATCCCCCTCCCCTGGCTGAATGAATGACAGCACCAACCACCCCAACACCCTTAAGATCCATGCTGGTCTTGGCAAAAATCCGTAGTGGTCCAGGAGTGAACTGGAGCAGATGGTAGACCTAGTGATGGACATGGGGTGATGAGATGGCATTTTGGAAGAGGAAGGGGTGACACCAAAAAGAAAAAAAAAAAAACAACATGTTAAATGTTGACTTGGTAGCAAAAACAAAAAATCTTTCCAATGGGTGTGGTCCAGCATCATCTGTGGCTGCAGCTGAATCACTAGAGCTAGAAATGTCAAATGTCAGTCAAGTATGACATAAGCAATCTGCAGCCTGGCAGTAGCCACATGATAATTTAGAATTCCACTTTTCCTTATTTTCATGAGTGGGGGAACAGTGTGCTTTTCTAATACTGCATATTGTCATCTGACCACTGCAAAAAGATGTTGCATTGTATTATGGTGCTATATATGGGGTACCATTGCTATGAGATTCCTGACATTTTAAATCATGCAACAGCATCCTCCCAGGCTTCAAGGACAACCTGTTTTTGTTTGGCCATACAATAGGGATTCTATGCATTTTGCCACTGTGTTGTGTGTACTATGTCTATGAACCCTGACCAAAATTTCTAGCAACAGTTTCTGTAGGTTAACATACCTTTAAATATTTGTTACCACAGATGGGCTCATCATCTGAAATTACATTACTAGGCTGATAACATCACCAAGTCTTCAATTACAAATTTCTATAAGAAAAAAATATATGTATAATGCTAACCTCCATTTGGCTGATTATTTGTAATACATCTAACTCAAGGGTAATGAGCTGATGGAATCATCCATTATAGCTTCGGCGTTGTCACCTCACAGTTAGACGTTGGCCGTTCGATTCTCAGTTAGAGCGTCTTCTGTGTGGCAACATGCGTGAATGGGTGTTCCTTTGTTGAAGGTTGTGCATTAGGCCCGGCAAGCCAGCACATAAAAATCTACTGCCAATCATTAGCGGACCAGTGTTCCGCTGTGGTGACCCCTAACCGGGAAAAACCGAAAGACACAAACAAACAAACTTGTGAAGAAGTGTCACTGTGGTAAGTTCCCTGAATTCAGATGGTTAACTCCCTTTCCTTGGTTATATGGCCACAAATAATTAGTTAAGAAAGTCAGTGATGCTGGGAACAGACAACCAGAGTTGAGGTACATGGGAGGGTCACCCATCCAAGAAAATGTTGTTTCTTTACATGAATACTAATTAAATGGGTCATCTGCAAAATCATGGTCTTCATCATCAGACTGACCAGTGATATTCCACCATAGAAAACATGATGGCCTCAGTGAATAAGATTTGATCCTTACAAATTCAGAGTGTGGGGTTCCATCCTAATTTCTGGTAATTCACCACAGTTAATATTCTCTCCCAGTGCCTGTGTGTTCTTTCTCTGAGTGCTCTGATTTTGGCCACCTGCACAAGTGGCCTGAGTACTTCCTCAAAAGAGTCTCTCAGTAGCAAATAACTAAATAAATCAACATTGCGTTAAATAAATAGCTGTAGAATTGCCATACATGGGGTTTCATGTAAATTGTCCTTGTTACCTTATCTAAACATTAAGAATAAAAATGTGCATATATGCTTGCATATAAATGTCTTAAGAATAACTTTTATATAGACTAAGTACAAATTCTTACAAATTCTCATAGAACACACAAAATAATACAAAGCGATATACATTTCAATTGAAAATAGCTATGGCTTTATGGAAACAGGAAAACTGCATTGTTGAACTACAAATTTTACTCTTGGGGATATGCTTATTACAAGAAAATAATAAGTGTAGTATCTATGTTACTAGAACATTTAGTGCCACATTTCAAAAATAAAATCCACCATGGCATAAATTATATGGACTAGTGACAAATAAAATCTGAATAAAAAAAACTACAGACCCCTTTCCAAGAGGCAAATGTAAGTCCAGCAGTTAATGTAGAGGATTAAGTCTTGAAGCTCTTCATAATCTGCTTCCTGTAGACCAGAGTACAGGGTCTGATTTCCTACATCAACATCTGCCTACTGTGTGACTGAGCAAGTTATTTAACCAAACATTTTCCCTGAGAAGGAGCATTTTTGCCAACAGTCACACGTAGTTCATAAATTAATAAAAATAAATACATACATAAAATTACAGGTAGAATGTATCTTTCTGTTTCTTTACATACCAGTGATTACAATGCATATTTAACTTGTATTTTAATTTATGTTGTTTGTTTAATGCATATTGGACTACAGTACAACAACTGAAGCATTTTTGGGGGGTGGATGTTGTGTTAATTTAAAAGTTTTATTGACTGGATCCAGTATTTTTACAGAATGTACAGTGTTGCTGAGATAGTAGCATCCTTTGCTATTTTGATCATTGATACGATCTGATGTCTAAAAATTTAGGGTTTGGAGATCCATTCTAATTTCTGGTAACTCACTAGAGTTTGTATGCTCTCCCAGTCAGGGGCAGATTCATTAAAACCTACGCAAAGTGTGCACGTGAGGTACTGATCAGTTTGTATTGGCTGGTAATAATTTTCACATGCTATGCAGTAACAATTAGTCTTATAGTCAAAACATAATCAATGATATGGATGAATCTATAACCTATAGCATCAAAGATAATCGGCTTTGATTTTTTTATGTAATATTAATATGAATAACATTTGAATTAAGCATCAAACTGCTGTATTTTTTCACTCTAGCATTGCTACTTTAGTGAACTGCAAACCCTTCTCCAAAATAACTTCACCCTAGCCGAAACTTGGTTCACTAACATCAAATGTCTTCTTAATCCCAAAAAAAAAAAAAACTAATTCTCTTCAGCCCTGGCAGAGCTCCTCCCCTAAATAATAATTTCACCATTAACTCCAAAGAAAACATTCAAATCAGTCCAACCAAACACACTAAACTGCTAGGTGTAGAAACAGACAATAACCTGAGGTTCAACATCTACATAGCACAAACCATTAAGAAAGTTAATAAAAAAACGTGGTCTCCTCTACAGGAACAAACAGTTTATGACAGAACGAACCAAAGTAACCATCGCAAGGACACTTCTATCAGCCCTCCTCTATGCCTCTCCCATCTTGACCAATCTCCGCCAAACTGATCTAAATAAAATGGAATCTTGCTACAACAAGATTGCCAAGTTGGCTACTGAAGCCTCATATAGGTCTCACCACTGTCTATCCCTTAAGCAACTCAACTGGCTTGAGTTGCCTCATATACTTCTACTCAATCAACTCTCTATAGCACACAAACTCTACTACCTTCCTGAGATAACCTCAGCACTTCAGCACCTAATTCAGCCCCACATTCCCTCTAGAGCCTTAAGATCTAGAAACCAGAACCTCATAACCATCATCAAACATAAAAATGAAGCTGGTAAGTCCCTCTTTGCCAACACCATTGCCAAAACCTGGAACACACTACCAAGCCAAATAACTTCTACCACCTCCTTTAGTCAATTCAAAAAACTCCTGAAAACCCACTATCTAAGTAACTGGCTATGCTCATGCCACTCACCAGGCTAATCCATACCAAGAGAATTTGTCAGGGTGCAGATATGTATAAACAGTTTCTCCCCTGAAAGCTTCCAAACCCGTGTACATTTACCTTACAAAACTTATAACTGTAAAAGAAAAAAAAATGTACCCCTGACTGTCTACTGTAAGAAATGTTAATCACTAGCATAATGTCCTGTTGTGTGTATATATGCTATATGTATGTTTTTTAATCACTAGTATGTTGTCCTGATGAGTATATATGCCATATGTATGTATGTTCTACTTCTTTTTACTCTTATGTAATGTATTATAATGTGGAGCTTTTCTCCCCAGGCCTCTGCTGAAAATGGACCTGTGTCCAGTCGGACTTTCCTGGTAAACAAATGTAAAATAAAAAATAAATAAATAACATAAAATACTTATGAGAGCGGAACATATGAATACTTATTTTTCTTGTTTTCTTCACTCAGTTATTATTTTAAAGTTAAGACATTCTAAATACTGCAGTCTTTAGTTCTCTGTCACTTGGTTTGCCTGAAACTGTCAATTATATTGAGAAACAGAATGTTTAAACAAAAGCAGTACTGTATTCATGATTTAAAATAAATGAAGAAATCAAAGATTTATTTGTAAAAGTCTGAAAAACAACTGTAGAAAAAGTGGGTGAAGCTATACTTCAAAACTAAGATTTGTGTCCATGCACATCATAATAAAAACAAAGGATTGCAAGAGCTGCCATATGGATTTGTCTTGAATGATTTACAGTTTCTGTTCTCTTGAAAATTTAATGAAGGAAAGGCATGTTGCAATACAGAAAATGGAAACTGAAGAAAAGCTCAGCATATCAGATACAGACTGAAAATGTTTTATATATGTTACCTTTCAATGTCTACTCTGCCTTAGCATAATTACCTATCATGCATAATTCATATATACTTGTACAAAGAAACCTAAAGGTGGGACAGTGATAAAATGTATACATGTATAACAATCTTATTCTACAAAAAAAGCTAACACCATATTCTATGAATATGATAAATTAATAAAAATGTAGCTTTTACTGTTTTATCCATGTACTGATATTGTTTGTTGGTCTGAAGCATTTTCATTGTGATGAAAATAGGTTCATCAAAAGAGGAGAAAAGTACATGGATACAAGCAAAGGAAAATAATAAAAATGGAAAGTACAAGAAAACAAAACGTTACACGGAGTGCAATCAACGTAGCACAGACGGAACCAGTACTGAAGAACAGCAGATCAAATGAATAACTCAGGCTATACTAAAGGGGCAGCAAGCAGCCTTATACCAAATGCATAGGGCAGAGGTAAGGTCAAATGCACGGAATTTGTACTCAAACTACATAGGGACTCATCATTAATAATGGACCTCTTTCCAAACATACAAAGAAACACTGTGAAGGACCTTAACTCCAAATAAGTAAGGGATCATTTTGGTCAATTTCTCCAGTATCATGACGGTGTGTGTTTTCAATATGAAAATTAGAAGCATACCATGGAGCAAATCTTTTTCAGTGAACTTACAAAGTACATCCACTGAAATAATCTGTGACTCAGTATAACTTTGCTTATTTTACTCTTTCCAGGGGTGTACAAGTCACATATACCCTATCACACTGAGTCCCCCCACATTATTGCAGCTTGTCCTGCCCTATCCATGTACATTCCATAAACAGAAGATTAGCAGCATAGTCTAAACCATATGATTTATGTACTGTTTAAAACATGCAACAAACATTTTCCAAGTGAACAATTCACTGGCATGCACAGGAATGACAATCAGGCATAGGTAAAATCAGAAACTGTGAAAATCTTGTTTCTAGAAGCTCCTTGCACTGTTGATTTTATTGTAATATCAAGTCAGCAAACATCAGTAAAATTGAAGTCCCTGACAGTGACAGTCTCCAATGATAATTACTAACTCTAGAAATAATGTGAGGTTTTTAGAAACAAATAGCAGAGTGCATTATTCTAAATGGCATTGTGAGTGGCAACACACAGGGAGAAAGTAACTGACAAGTATATATGACATGACTGCACTACCAGAGAAATAGCAACATCAAATACTAATGACAGCATAGTGGCATGCAAAACTCAAAATGCTAGTGACTGCATATGCAGATTACACAGTCAAGCATGGAAGTACAGTTCAGAAGCATTAAAAATTAGCATGATGGACCACAGCAGTCATCTATTGTGAATGGCAAGATTTTAATGTGTACAGGAGCTTCCCTTGCAATATGATGCTAGCAGAAGCATCAGCATTAGCTAGACAGTTTGTGTTAATGGCCACCTTAGGTACCGTTGTCCATGATGTTGTACATTATCACCTTCCACATCAGAGATGGGTTCACCACCAGCTAACATACCACCATCTCCATGAAAAGGACACAGTTGACTTCCACCATGTCGACAGAGACACCATATGGAAGCAGACATGTATTCCCTCATCAGGAATCAAGGAGGATGCATGAAATGCATTTTCTAGTAGATACAATAACTTTAACCATGCTTATGAGAGGTACCTTTCAGCATATTACAAGGAACATACTGGCAGCTTCGCCAGTAGCAGTCTCATAAATTCTACACCAGTTGCTTTCTATGATGCTACATGGAAAACATACTGGTTTCTGTAGACAGCAGATAAACAGCCACTATGCATACATTCTATGAGATAGCCCTTTTCATTGAGGCTCTGGGGATGATGACTGCATCTTCTTTGCTAAGGAAGCCCTGCTTTATACCTTATAGATCTATCTATCTGTATCTCTTTCTCTCTCTCTGTATATATATATATATATATATATATATATATATATATATTGATTCACTTCAGAAGCATGAAAGCCCAAAATCTTGAATTTCAAAAGACTGACACCAAAATCTACGAAGTTCCAAAGACTGAAAATTAAAAATACTGAATCTCAGAATACTGGAAACACATGATACCAACACTTGCTATATTCCAGCACAACTACATACAGAATTAAATAAAAGATAAGCCATTTACCACTTCTCCAAGTATATGCAGGGGGGTAAGCCCCCCTGCACCCCCATGTGGGGGGCTGTGCCACCACACCCCCTGCTACTTAAATATATCAACTCCGAGATGAAACTCCACAGAACAAAATGGCAAACATACCATTATGTGTTTCATGACTGCCTTTTGTAACCTTAGTCATGTTCCCTTCTAACTTGTTATACTACAACATAACTCATGCTAGTGTAGTGAAGTGCGATCTCGGAGTTGATATATTTAAGTATCAGGAGGTGTGGTGGGTGCAGCCCCCTACATGGTGGGTGCAGGGGGGCTTGCCCACCCCCGCTTATACTTGAGAAACGTAATATGGTTTGTCTTGTATTTGTTTCTATATCTACTTCTGCTGCAATATAGTAAGTGTTGGTATCCTGTATGTTTTCAGTATTCTGAGTCTTTTGAACTTTCAAGATTTTGGTCTCAGTCTTTTGAAATTCAAGATTATATATATATATATATATATATATATATATATATATATATATATATATATATATGAGAGAGAGAGTCTTTCAGCTTTTTCCCGGTAAGGGGTCGCCACAGCGGAACTCTGGTCCGCTAATGTTTGACAGTAGATTTTTACGAAACACCGAGGTGCCAGCTCGGCGGCCAACCTTCAACGAAGGCATGCCCATTTATGCACGCATGTCTTTTGAATGCTACCCAGCCATGGGGAGGACAAGCAGACTCCACACAGAAGGCACTCCCAAGCTAAGCCGAGAATCGAACAGGAGAACCTCTTGCTGTGAGGTAACAACGCTACCGCTCTACCACCACGGAATCAATCATCATATATATATTTATATGTGTGTGTGTGTGTGTGTGTGTGTGTGTGTGTGTGTGTATATATATATATATATATATATATATATATATATATATATATATATATATAGAGAGAGAGAGAGAGAGAGAGGAAGAGAGAGATAGATCGATAGATAAATAGATAGAAAGATATAGATTAACTGAAAGGGCATGCCCTCCATCAGCTGTCAGGTAGTGTGTAATGCACAGGGTATTATATCAAATTTGTCTGTGCACAGTTTAGGCAGTTCTCATGATTCCAACATCTGGCACATGTATGATGTACGTCTTTCTACAGGTTCATCTGGTTGGTATATGCCCCATGAATGTAGTAGCACACCACTCATAGTGGTGATGACTCTTGTGTACTGCAGGTGATGTAAAATATGCCTTGGAACCATGACTAATGACCCTCACCCACAGTCTGCATGCAGGAGGTGGCAGATAGCAGCTCCCTGTTATAGACACAGACTATCATTAAATGTGTGTTTGGACTTCAGAAGGCCTGCTTTCACTCCTAAGATAAGGCCGGTGGCACACTGCAGTATGGTCTGGAGATGTGCAGCTAGATATTTGTGTTCTGCACCATTCTACATATTATGGTGCTATGGCAGAAGTTTTGATGTTGGAACATTTGAAGCACTGTCAGACATACCTGCAGCAACAGCAAATGTAGAGTCAGGTGAGAGACTTGGAAAGAACTGGCTGGAGCAGTGCACTACATGAAACTAAAGCAGCACAATACATTTTAGCACTGGCATCTAGTCTACAACTATAGGCTGTGAAATTAACAGCAGTAAATAAAACTGATGCATGCAATAACACACCCAGGTTACACAGTATAATACATTGGCTGGCCACACTGTGTATCATACATTGCCATAACCGCACAGTCCATAAGGGTGGACAGTGCACAGTCAGTATTTATTTATTTATGTATTAACTGGGACAGTCCACTGGGTCAGAATAACCCTTTTTCAGTGGAGGTCCAGAGAGAAAAGCTCCAGTAACCAATTAAGATTCCTACAGCAAACAACTAAACAAATTTATTATACAACAGGATAAGATTTACAATAGTAAAAAACAATGCAAATATGAATAGCATTTCTTAGTGATAGAAATATACAGAGTACAATGTCATTATGCAGTCAAAATAAAAGACAGTAGAACTTGCACAGTATATAAATGAATAACTAGTTGTGGACATTCAGTGTAAACAACCATGATTCACCATATATTATGTTCATTATGAAGGAGATAATACTGTTTGCCTTGTGGAAGTTTCTTAAGGAAGAAATATTGATTAATATACTTTGTTTAAAAGAAAGTCAAAGAAGTACAGTTGGTTTACTAGTATTTCAGTGGATCTAGAAAAGGGGTATTCTACTCCGTTAACTCATTGGTGTTAGTTTATGGTGGTCTGAAGTTCTGAACACAAGGGCAGATGTGATTATTAAGAAAGAGATTTTTTTAGGGTGACTGAAGGTTTTCATAGACTCAGTTTGTGTTATGGAGGGGGAGGGGGGCATTCCATGGCTTTGCTATGGAGTAAGAGTATAAGCATTGTCCAGCTCTCTTATTGGATTTGTATACAGTAAGAACCTGTTTATTAGTAGAACGAAGATTTCGAGTTGGTATGTAGGACTGTAAAATAGAATGGAGTGATGGGTAGTTATATGGATTGTATATTAACTTATGAGCAAGAGTTAGTTGAGTGTTTTGGAGGTAATGTGGGAATTTTAATTCTTTAATGGCTTGACAGTGGTGAGTGTGGTTTTGCAGTCCAGAAGCAAACTTGGCAATTTTATAATAGCATGATTGTAGTTTACTGCTTAAGCATGCATGAAGGTTGGTAAAGATGGGGTACCATAGATGAGTGAGGGAAGTAGGAGGACATTTTCCAATTTTTGTGGGCTTATCCATGTACAATTTATGTTTATATAGTTTACCTAGTTTTGAGTGTGTTTTTTGACTGTGTTAAGAATGTGTTGTTCAAATGATAGTTTATCATCTATAGTAATGCCCAGATGTTTAGCTGTTTTCACTACTTCAATTTCCATATTATTTAGGGAGTAAATTTTGAAGTCTTGTGGGGGTGGTTTGGATGAAAATACTAGTAGTGCAGATTTTTGGGGATTTAGTAGTAGTTGAGCTTTGTTTAGTCAGGTTTCTATGTTTGATAATGTGTTTGGTGTTTTTTTGAGGAGATCTGGGAAGTTGCTGGCCAAGGATATAACAGCAATATCGTCAGCGTACTGGATGAGAGAATTATGTAGGGAGACAGTATGAAGATTATTTTTAAATACATTAAAAAGTAATGGTCCAAGAATGGAGCCCAGGGGGAAGCATCTATATTACCAAATCGAAGAGGCAAAACAGCGAATGCTCTAATGTCAACAAATATTACACAAAATGTCAATATCTCAAATGGCCATAACAGTGATTTTTTTCCCAGGGGAAAAAAATCTCTGGGCCAGCAACAACAAAAAAACAAACTGACAGACTAAATACAGTGGGGGGCTTCCCCCCCCCTCACACACCCCTACTTAAATATACCAACTCTGAGATCACACTACAGTGAATGAAACAGCAAAATCCCAACAACAGCCCAGCAATTTTTTTCCCTGGGAAAAAAATCACTGTTCTGTCTGTTCGAGATTTAGGCATTCCGTGTAAAATGTGTCGACGTAAGGGCATTCGCTGTTCTGCCGTGCCGACATCCTAATATAGAACCCTGGGGAACCCTACTTTATTAACTAGATAACCAGCTTGATTGTTTTGTCATGTGACAAATTGTTGTCTATCTTTCAGGTAGCTAGTAAACCAGCTAATAGTATGTTCAGAACATCCTAATGTTTCTAATTGTTGGATTAGTTTGGTATGTGATACAGTGTCAAAAGCTTTGGATAGATCTAATATAACTACTGATGTCAGTAGACCAGAGTCCAAAGCTTTGTTCAGGGTATCAGTGAAAGAAAGTAAGGCTGTAATAATACTATGTGGGGGGCAGAAAACATGTTGGGTTTGGGCTAAGAGATTGTTGTCTGTGAGGTGTTTTAAAAGTTGGGTATGTATACACTTTTCTAGTGTTTTAGATAATGGTGAAAGAATGGAAATGGGTCAGTACCTGGTTAAATCGTTAGTATTCCCACCTTTATGCAATGGGGTTATGATAGATTTCTTCCAAATTTGAGGGACTACAGATTCAGAGATGGATCTATTAATTAGAATACTGATGGGATAGGCTAATGAATTTGCACCAAGTTTCAGGTATTCAGAGGGGAGGTTATCGGTAGATAAAGAGCATGGTGTAAGTTTAGGTAGCAGTATAAATATTAGAGAGGTAGGTACCAGCATTAGGGAAAACTTTGGAGTTTCTTGAGTATTGCTAGTGTTTTCATTGTGAAGTGAGGGATGTAAGTTGGAATTCTCACCAACAGAGCTAGAATTACTTGTCATATTGTTAAGCGGATTACATTTTATTGGTGCGGGTTTGTTGACAAGTTTGAGAATGGTGTCTATAAAGTGGGTTTTAAAAATGTGGGCTATTTGTTCTGGGTCTTTGTCAGAGTATGGTGATGGGTTTTGTGTAGTTTCAGGATTAAGGAGTGAGTTGACTGATTTCCAAAATTTTGGGGGCTGTTTTTCTGACTAGATAGTTGTTGTGAAAAATAGTTTTGTTTGACAAATTTTACTAAAGCCTAGCATCATTTGCATGGGGGTGGTGCACCGACATGGTCATGGATAGTAAATCCAGTATTCACAGATATGGCTAGGATACTGAAGAAAGAGTCAGGAATCACATTCTGCAGTGATGGGATGCAGTTTTCCATGAGTTGAATACTGGACTAGTGTTCCACATCACCCTGCAGGATCAGGATTGGAGGAATTCTGTCCATGGAATAATATATGAATCAAGATTATGCATGGGAATCCTACAGGGGTATTCCATATGGTGTTTTAGTACAATGTCAGTTTATAAAATCCATCATATTGGCATAGGTTGGTGTTTATTGATGCCAGCTACAGAGTAGTGTGTTGGCACTGAACTGTAGGACACTGAGTTGCTTGACCTGTGGAGTGTGCCTGCACCAGATCCAGGAGAGTGCTGGAGATCACAATAGGGTATGCTCAGCCATGGACAGTTTGGACTGTGAAGCTGTCTTTGGAGTGGTATGTGCCATCTGTGCATGCCTAGTATGTGACCGTACATTGAGCATCCATCTCCTGACATGACTGTGGAAATTATCTGATCACATCAATACGGCTGCAGTAAAGGCTGTCAGCTGAGCCACTGCTACCCTTAACAATCGAGTCTTCACCGGGTCTATATATGACATGTCACACTACACACATTATGCGATGATCCACAGTTGGCATAACAGTTAAGATCTTTGCCTCCCTTGCACAAAGTATAAGGTTCAATCCTGACCTCAGGCCAATGGCTGTATGAAGTTTGAATGTTCTCCCTGTATCACTATGGGGTTCCTCCCACCTCCCAAAAACATGCTGAGTGTTCTGTCCCAAACTTACCCCAAAGTAGAGTTGAGGGTAGCAGCAGCACAGATTCTAGATGGTATCTTATAGGGGAAGAGCTGCACAGACCAGTCACTTTGGGCATCTACTGTGGTGTGCAGTATGCTCAAGATACGAGAATACAGATCACAGACTGCATGCCATGACAGAGCTAGCCACTCAGTGATGTAAAATATATCTCCAGGTGATTTGGCCATGTTGACTAATCTTGCCGCAGTCCCTGAAGCTTTTGCACTTCCTCACGGGGTGAGTATTGACAATGCGCACCTGAATCACTGATCTGCATATCCACTGATTGATGCCAAGGGTGACATCGTCTGGAAATGTTCAGCAAGCATTGTAGCAACAGAATGTGTGCACGCTGGCTGCAGTAATGCACTCTGATGCATCTGTGGTAGTGACGCCTCTGTAGATTTTACTTGGACAGTAAAGTATGAGACATCTGACACCAAGCAGAAGAGACAGTGGAGGATAATCTTATTCCATCACCATCATCTCAGCTAAGAGTGATGGGTGTAGCCTCCTCTGGCAGCACAGCTGATAATGCCACTGTGAGAGACTGTGCTATATGCATGAAACCATCATCATCAGCCATCTGTGACCATCTGACATCAGACATGCATTGATCTGGAGTACTTCAGCCTCTACCAGTAGAAATTGAAAATCCACACAGATACTTTGGGCAGTATTGGATCACATGTGTGACTCCAACCACTATGTGGCACACAGACTGCAATACGCCAGTCATTCACTTAGCCTATATCCACTTTTGTACCTTGTAGCATTATCAGCATCTCGAATAACAAATATACACATCTTTGCTGAGTAAACCACTCATAGCTGTAAGCTAGTGTCCTACAGCAATGGCACATGATACTAATAACCAAGTGTATTCCCTGTAAACATATGAGTAATCATCTCCAGCACAGAAAACATGCCCAAGCCACAGCTGGATATAGGGCTGATCTTTTACTGTTCTTTATATTGGATACAATGAATTCCTCAACTTCTGTGAGAAGTATGTGTTTGTAGTCCAATCCAAGTCTTCAGCCAATTCAATTAGATACTTTGGTCATTGCAAGCAGTAACATATGAATGACCCTGTGACACGTTTTTATTATTGCCCTTTTTTGCCCACCCAGTACACTGATATCCTGCATCAGTCCCTACCATGTCTGGTCTACATTACACTTCTGAAGGATACACAAGACAAATGTGTGTGTAGGACCTGTTGTAGACGTAGTGTTGCCCATGTTCTGTCAGGTCAAGTTCTCCCCTGCATTACGGCAACTTGTCATGCCCTGTTACATGTGCCCTGCCTAGTTGGCTCCTCCCAACATCAGCATGTCATTCCCCTGACATGCGCTGTGCTGTGTTGTTACATACACTCTTTTGCTCAGTTACTTTCCCTGTCACTTCCATTAACCATGTGTGGGAGGGCACAGTATGGAGGCTAGCTGGGAACTATGAAGATTGTGTATGTGTATGGGTGAGTGTGTACAGGGGTAAGTTCAGGTGAGTGTGTGTGTGTGTGTGTGTGTGTGTGTGTGTGTGTGTGTGTGTGTGTGTGTGTGTGTGTTGGGGAGTGGGGCTTCCATATCTCTCACCTCCCTCTAAGTTAATGTTCACTGGCTGTAATAATGGGGTCACTAGATATCAAGGAATCTTTTTAAATATTACTCTGTGTTATGCTGGTGCAGTAGTTAGTGTTGTTGCCAGGGGCGGCTCGTGGCATCGGACTGCCAGACTGCAGCCCCCTCAGCCTTGTGGACAGTGTATAATTTAATTAATTTACTGTATTATTATTTTTTTTTTGTTTATTGTGTCCGCGGTCACTCAGCATTGTCAGCAAGCCAGTCCTTCCTGCTGCGGCACGTACGCACATGCGCACTTTAACCGGCTCGGGTTGCGGCAGTTTTAAATAAAGACTTTTTTTTGTTTGTTTTTGTTGCAGCCCGGTGAGGAAATTAAGGCATCAGTGTGATGCCCAGCAGTCTATGTGGTTCCAAACCGCATAGAATTAGAAGGCGTTCGGACTGCGACGTCCACAGGCACGTACATGACGTGCTTGGGCTAAATGCTGCTGATTGGTTGTCGCTCTCTTCCTGGGCTTTATGTGCTGGGAAAAGAGTGAGAATCAAACAGTTTCACTTGCGAGTCGTGACTGACAAGGGAAGGAAGGATTTTATCATTTACCTATTTTTATATATATATTTTTTTGGGCGGCCTATATTTTGGTGCTGTTGCTGTGCTGAAGATAAAGTGAAGAAAGAAGTAGAAGAAGAGGAAGAAGACCAGAGTAGAATACAGTGAGTATTACCTAGATATTTCTCCAGGGACAGACAACACATTTGGTGGAGCACAGTCTACAGAGACTTTTACAGAGTTTTTTTATTTATTGCACCCTGATAACCTAAGTGGACTGGTCAGTGACCCTTTTCACTCATGACCAGGGCTCCAGAGGAACAACAGTATATAATTTTATTCTAAAAATGTATCTTATATATGCCAGTTAATGTAATGTTACATAAGTTAGTTTACAACATAAGCAGCAGAAAACAACATTTGCAGAGACAAGTTAATTTAAAAGACAGAATGTTCATAGTTTGAACACTATCAATATGTATAGATTTATATAGCCATCTATTTATCTCTCTCTCTCTCTCTCTCTCTCTCTCTCTATATATATATATATATATATGTATGTATAGGGATTCCAGTTGCCTGGTCAAAGATTGCTTTCATTGATAGGTGGAAGTACCATGTTTTTTTGGTTGAACATCCAGTTTATCTAACATATTTTTTGTCAGGTATGTGTGTGATTGAGAATGTGTTTGAGTTGGGGTTAGAGTAAGAGTTAGGTAAGGGGCTCAATTAAGTGTATTTAATTGTGAGTGTTTACTGTTAGGGTGAGGTTAGGGGATACATTTAGTGTGTGTGTGTGTGTGTGTGTGTGTGTGTGTGTGTGTGTGTGTGTGTGTGTGTGTGTGTGTGTGTGTGTGTGTGTGTGTGTGTAAAATGCCCCAGTTGTCTAAGTTTATAACATGGATATTTGAAATCTGTCCCTATTTTTGGGACTGTATTTCCCCATTATTGGCTTTGTCCAGGTATTTGTGCTAAGGTTGAGAGTTATCTATGGTGAGATCTGTATTCATTGAATGTTTGGGAGCTGTATTCCCTCCCCATTACTGGCTTTATCCACATGTTTTTGCTAAGAGGTTGAGAGCTATAGTGAGAACTGAATTCACTGAATGTTTGGGGGCTGTATTCCCCCCATTATTGGCTTTGTTCAGGTGTTTTGTGCCAAGAGGTTGACAGCTATGCTGAGAACTGAATTCACTAAATGGTAGCCATTTAAGTTTATCTTCCTCTCTTTTACAAAACAGCTGATTTGGCATAGTGGTATGTTTCTCTGATTGTTTTGCACAGGATCCCCTGGGTTAAAGACGTGGCAGTGAAATGTATGGTGGTAACACAGCATTTTATTCTAGCAACTTTCCAACATTATATAAGTAATGTTTAAAATGTGTCCCTGGTTGTCCCCCCCCCCCCCAATAAATTTCGGCTTTTTCCAGATTTCTTGTGCTGCAAAGTTCAGAGATACAACTGCATGTCGAGTAGATTTTACAAGGAGCTGAGAGCTGCAGGGGAACAAAACTTTAGTGCTGCTTATTCTGAGTCTGCTTGCATTAATAGCACAACAGGTAGTGTACTTGCTTTTGATGCAGAAGGCTGTGGGTTCTACTCCCACAGTAGATAGATGCATTGCTGATACTGTACTGTGTTGTAAATTGGGTGGATGCTGCAGTCTTTTTGACAAAGATACCTAGAGTAGTAACTATGAACCTGTTATCAGTTTGCTATACAGTCCCTATTGCAATATTACTAGCTTATTGTTTTTTTTTAATGCATGCAACATAGGCAATTTATTCCTCAAGGGCAGCAGGCACTTTATTTGTAGATGAATAAACAGTGACATATAAAGTTGTTTGCTAGCAGCAACCTCTTAATTGTTACAGATTTCTTTAATGTGGAATTATTTAGATGACTTTTACTACTTCAGAGATTGTGCATATTTACTGATACTGGTGGACTGTAGAAGGTTGAGTAGACTTTTATGATGGAAATGTTCTGAATTGGGTAGTTTTGTCATTGGTGCATGCATTTTGTTTCATTGTTTACTGGAAAAATGTTCAAAACAATAAATTTAAAATGCCATCTAACAACTGTACTGTATCGTACAAGGAATATAATTTAGTAGAATTAGGAAGGTGTATCAAAGAGCACATGTATGTTTCATGTACAAGGGGCCTATGATTTGAAAACAGCCCAAAGTTAATCTTTATCTGTCACTGGCAAAATGTATTTTCTTTGAATGTGGGTTTCAATGCTGTTTCATTGTGCGTTTCAAGGGCAGAGAAGTTTTTAATGCTAAGCCTGTTTTCATTGTGAGACTGCATTGCTTTGTTTAGCAGATGTCTTAGTGTTTGTGCTGGAAAATGCAAAATAAAACTTTCAAATGAAATCCAGATCATCATAGAAGTAAAGCAGTATGCACATTAGTGTTTATGGTAAATGGAGTGATATAGCCAAGTAATGGATCATTGGAATGGCTGCAGGGGGGAGGGCTCCATTCAACCATAATTTTGTGAGGGGGATGGGCGGCAAACTCAGACAGCCCCAGCTGAACTATACTTCCCAAATGTCCAGATTTTCACAGAATGAATAGATTTTTGCTTCTTATTTTTGGTTTGTTCCTCATATTTGTGGTTTTCTGGAAAATCATTTAGGAATTAAGTCACTAATGACACTGAGTTTCAGACTTCATAACCTTCAGAAAAATGCATGCTGAAGTAAGACCTGTTCTATCAACTGTCTCAGTTTATACAAGAGCAATTTTTAGTACTGTTTATGTTCCCCCAATATATTTGGCCTTGTCCAGATTTATTGCATTAACAGGTTCAGAGGTACATACAAATAAATTGCTTTATAGAATTAGGCATAACCAAACCTCTCAATTGTCCCCGAATTTGGCTCAAAATGTTGCTCTTCCCCTAATAATCCCTCCGCAAAATAGCAATTTTGGAAGAAAACATGGAGAGTTTACAATTTAGAAATAACTGTAATAATCAGAGTTATAGATTACTTTTATTTCAGAAATGCATGTAGATTCTTTTATTTTGTCAGCTGCTCAAGTTAGCAGTACTATTATTAAAAAATGTCCCTTCTTTGACAGGTTCCCAGCTGTATTGTGTGGCTATTTTATATTTTTGCATCACATTTTTGGTCCATTTTTCATAAAATTGTGTTTTTTTTGGCAAATTAGTGACAAATCATTAAAGACTGAAGTTAGAAAATAATGACAGACATTTGAGTTTCAGATTTCATACCATTCAGAAAATTCATAGTAATGCAAGACCTATTCTATTATCTTTCTAAGTTTACAAGAGCAATATTTAAAAATTGTCCTTATTTTTGGGCCTTTGTCCTACTTCTTTGTATGGCTTTGTCCAGATTTCTTGCTCTGAGGTTGAGAGGTATGACAAATGTGTCAGGGCCATCACAGTCAGCCAGAGACATTTCAAATTGTGACATACTTGTTGCACCCCATTCCCCCATGTAGTGACTCTGGATGTGTCGAAGCAAGGCAAGGAGTAGTTATGCAGTGTAAATGTGCAGAGTATCCCCCCCATCCAAGGTAGACACAAGTACTAGAGTGGCTTTTCATCTGTCCTTGATTTTTGCAGAATGGTCTGGTTTCTCTCATATTTTTTGTACTGTTGATTTATGCTTATTACTCAAAGTGCCTGTTGCTCTGTGTTTAAGTAGCAATACTTTAATGACCATCAGGTAAGCTTGGCTGAGATCGTAAGATGCAAGTAAGCTTTAATAAGCATACTGTTAAAGAATTGCCAACATCGAAAGCCTTTCTGTTGTTGCCATGTAGAGAATACTTAACTAGATAATGTATAAGCCTTGGGTATTGAAATACATATGACAGTATTTGTAATAAAGGACAGGATTACATTATTTTAAGAAGCTCATTACACTTGGAGACTTCCAGTCATCTCTGCAGGCTTTACCCGTAAACTAAACAGAATGCCAATCGTGTGGTCCATAACCTGTACAGTAATCCTTTTAAGCAATGTATCTTGAGCTTATTTCTTGTTTGCTTTTCATTTTTTACTTTGATCATGGTTTTCCCATGAAACAAGTAGATAGTTGTCAGGCAGCAGGTCTTTTTTTGGATAAGAAACATTTTTACAAGTAGGGGCATCAGAGATTTCTACTTTCAGCATGTTACTTGGTACTTTAATAAAGCTGAATATAAATTATAATTAGAACTGCAGTGCAAGAAGTGGTTTGAGTTGAGTGCTGCTTGTTTTTCTTATACTTGATTTTGACTGGCATTCCATTAATGTATTTAAAAAGTAATTTATTTTTTCATGCCTCACAACCTTTTTGTTTCCATCTAGATATTAAGTAAGCTGTCATGCAGCCAATGCATTGAAATATTTTTATTCTTCTACACTTCATTTTGTCTTGATTGGACTCTCATAATAACAGTTTGGCACCCAGGGCAGTGTATTTAGTTCGTTTTTGTGGTTTTGAGCATAGCTCCTCCCCTTTCTGGTTGGCCACACCCCTTCCCAGTGACCCCACCCATTCAGCTGTCTCCTCCACCCCCTTTGATTTGAAGTCACCAGCTGCCACTGGTTGTCGCCTCACAGCAAGAGGTTCTCCAGTTCAATTCTTGACTGGGGTGTCTTCTGTGCAGAGTGTGCATGTCCTCCCTGCAGTTGCGTGCGTTTCCTCTGGATGCTCCAGTTTCCTCCCACATTTTAAATGCATGTAGTCAGTCGATTGGACACTCTGAATTGGTCATAGGTGTGTGTGTGTGTGTGTGTGTGCATGTGAGTGAGTGGTACGGATGAATTACCCCAGCAGGTCTAGCCACCCAGTGGTGTAAACCTTGGCTCAAGATGGTTATCACTGTTGAAGTGACACCCCGACCCCATCTGTGTTGTCCTGCATTATTTACAGATTGTATTACTCTGTGAACTATAAGGGTGATATAAAAGCCAAAATTAAGGATGTTTTACAAAAGTAGAGATACTGAAAGGAGTGTCCCTATATTTGGGGGGCATCATTCTCTCAATAGCAATGCTCAAGACTTACAGATAAAGCTGGTATTAACACTAGTGGACACCAGAGAGACTTTCAAAATATTACTGTAAGTCACTTAAACAGTTAAGAGAGTAACTGGTCTTGCATCATGATACAGTTTCTGAACAAGAGGATGAATGAAACTCTAACATCTGGCATTATTTACTGATTTTAATCATCCATTACTTATGAGGACCAGGGAAAACCTAGAGACATATTGTAGGCTAGGGACAGTTAATAGCTATGGAGATATACCCATGTGTGTGTGTTTGAATGTGTGCATGTGTTGGGCAGTGAAAGACGGGATTCCTATGGCAATGTAGTGCATGGGTTGCCAATCGTGATTACTGCAGTAAACATAGGCTAATTTGTCTATGAATCGCTATTTCTCACAATCCCATTAAAGGACACTTTTGGCTACAGCATTTACACTTGTGGCTGGGTTCTTTGTGAATGCTAAACCATAATTTCTTGGTGAACTGACACAGGGACTACACCAAGATGCTGAAAGTAGCAGCCACATTAGCCATGCATATATGTTACAAGGCATTCTTGATGCCAGTGACCATGGTGGTGCATGTTGTCACCCTCCACATCACAGAAGAATCCGACTTTGCATAACATACCATAACCTCCATGACAGGCACATAATCAAGTGCTATCATGTGAACAGAGACATCATATGGGAGCTTGTAGATGTGTGCCATACTCACATGGAATCCACTGGGATGCATGGAATACTGACCCCTGTGGAGAATAAAGTATATCTAGCACTACTGGGTTTCTGCATCTTTTTCTCACATTTGTTTGCCAACCATTAGCTGCCTCCCAGTCATTTGGTCCATTCTCATTCCACTTCACCAGGTTGAGGGAAGCTCAGGAGGAGCAGTTATTTAGACAGTCATCAGGGTAGTTAGAATATTTCTGTTTTCTCCCTAGCCATAGCTACACAGACACTGGGGAGGGGTATACAGTGACCATCCATGGTGGAAATCCCCTCTCTTCCCAAAGGGCTTTTCCTCCAAGCAGTCCTTCACCTCCCCTCAAAGCAGAGAGGTAGTCTTCCCTGTTTTCACTAGGGAGATCACACTGACCAATGTTCCTCTGAATGCACACAGACACCCCCCAGCCCATGGAGAAGCAGGCCACACACCTTCATTAATCTCCTGCCTTGCTGCCTCATTCAGTGTTGGATCTACTAAGTGAACCTAATCATCTGGTTCACAGTAATGATTCCATCATTTTGCTCCATTGACCAAGGCTAGCATTGACTATATTTGTGTTAGGGACCTTTCATCAGCCATCAAGGAACACGATAGGAGTATGACAGGCATCCATCTGAAGAATACTATATCAGTGTATTATATGCAATATGTCTGTGCATCATCGAGGCAGTTATGATGACTTGAAACATATGGCACATGTCGAGTAAATACCAATGATGCCTGCAGGGTGACTTTATACAGGAGCATTCGATTATTTATACCAGATGTGCCCTGAAGTCATGGTGCATGGAAAGGATATGCCACCCACACAGCACGGCTGACAAGCATTGCAGCACTAAATTTCTGCAGATGCACAACATCACCAAGCATGTATCCAGACTGATGGAAGCTTATTTGTTTCACTAGATTCACTCACTTGTGTGGTACAGTATGCACCAAAGACCTGCATCAGGATATTAGCTGTCTGTGGATTCTGTACAACATCGTGGTAGACAGAGAGCTAGCTCAAGGGATTACTACCAGAAAAACAGACAGACCAGAACCACTGCTGGAGGTGTCATTTGTGCGGCCATCAAAGGAACAAGCTACAAGAGAAAATTGTGTGGGGTAGGGGTGGGAGCATTATACTGTGGCACTGGCAAAGATAGGGCAACTATCTCTGCCAGTGCCACCTGCAGATTAGCTCATTAAAGCCTAGTGACACCTTCAGGTATTTTTCCTGTTACATACTATTAATGCCTGTAGGCATCAAATATTGCCTATTCACACTTACATTTATAATTATAAAACCATGCTGCATACAAGTTACTGAAAGATTTAGTCTTAAAGATTACATGAAGGAGAATACAACTGCATTAATAATTGGCCCTTGTCTGGTGCAGGTAAAGAAATATTAATTATTGTTCATGTAATATTTATATTGTCATAAATGTCATATTTCCCTGAATATCTTAACAACAAAGTGCCACAAACTGAACTACTTAGCATCATATAAAAGCTCTCAGCTAGATGAACAAAATGCTACTGACAGAGTGTGTGTGTGACTTAAGTGATTGCTGAGATTTTGTAAGTTGATTATTGAGTTTACTGTGACTTTAAAATCCATTTTAAGACCTACAGCCTAAAGAATACTACCACTATAAAATAATTTGTGCTGAAGACTTTGCTATTTACAGTTCTTTAGTAACCCTTATAGTTCCAGAAATATGAACATTTGTTTGAAATGTGAGAACAGAACTTGATTTTAATAAAAAGCTTAGGCTAAGTCGATTGGAAGTTACACTGCAAACTTCCAAAGTTCCATATGAAGGAATGAGTTAGATACAACAAAGGTTACAATTGATCCATGTAATACTATATCAAAACTATACTAGTGTGTCACCTGGGATGAGGGAGAATGCCTGCTGATGGCCTTGGTGGACCACCAACAGGATACATGCAATGGCAGCTTACAGCATGTCTTCATTTGGCTGTCAGAGTCAACCAGCTGCCTAGCCTTGACCAGCAGATCAACAGGGTCAACAGGGTCTAGGCCCAGCCATGGAGGCAGACATGGCAGTGAATGACTTCAAGTTGGGAATTCCATTGTACAGTGAGACAGTAAACCAGCAACTCACCCTATCAATATCATGATGTTCCTTGCCTTGTGTTTTATTTCCTTTCACAGATTGTAGTCCATTCCTCACTTCATCAATTATCCTCCCATTGTCTGTGGTTCTGCTTTGTGCTCCCTCTCTGTATGCATCATCAACTTCTCTGTTGATCTCTGTCTGTCATTTGCATTTGTTTGTCTGCCACTGTTGACATCACTATACTGTTTTCCCCAGCTACACCTTCCACATAGTGCCCTTCCCCACTCTGTCAAAAATATAATAAAATATGATAATCTGGGCACCTGTCCATCTCTCTCTCTCTCTCTATGTATGTATGTATGTATATATATATATATATATATATATATATATATATATATATATATATATGTATATATATATATATATATATATATATATGTATATATATATGTATGGTTCTACTGTGTATGATTGAGCTACTTTAATGTCGAATTGAAAACACTGTAAAAAAAGTTTGAGCATGCACACTACCAAATACAACAAATATCAGATGACTTAAAATCATTAAAGGCAAGCTATTTTCTGTAACGATATTAACACTAAAAACCCCCATAACACTAGTAGTGATACTGTTATGGGAAGGTTTTTATGAAGGTAAGGTTTAGGGTTTGGGTTGAAGGTAGAGGTAGCATTAGGGTTAGCACCCATTACTAAAAAGGAAAGGGGGGCTCCTCTGTGCCCCCCACATTCAGTGCTAACTCTATTAACCAATGCCGATTGAGATTGCACTACAGGTGGAAAAGGACATATGCCCAAATCTCCATTGTACCATGATCTTATGTTGAAGAATCTGATACTTTTTGATCAGCTTATTTTCCATCAACTGCACCATTTTTTTAACTCTCAATGAAAAAGCCACTTTGACAGAATGTTCTTCTCCCAATTTTATATATATATATATCTATATATATATATATCTATATATATATATATATATATATATATATATATATATATATATATATATATACACATATATACAGACAAACACACACACAAACATGCACAATTGTTGCTTCCTGGCTCCATAGCACACTTTCTTTCCTCGTACCCTTCTGTTTGTTCATCTGCTTGTTCTTCTCCCTTTCTGCCTGTCCTAGCAACCTATTTCCTTCCCATTTACAATATAAAAATTGTAATTATTTTAAAGTACAACCCTTATCCAAGCACTCAGATATGCTTGTTTCGATAAGCTATTGGATGCGTGAACATGCATAGCATGCATGCAACAAGGATAGTACACTATCTGAGCTGTACTGGGCTCATGAGGTACAGTTGTACTGCCCCAGACATTGCATCAGAGATTCTTTTTTTCACTAGTGAATTTCCTACCTATTCAAACCATGTTGTACAATGTTGCTCTTAGTGAATAGTTAATCAGTATCTGGCCACACAGAGCTATTTCACCTATGCTATTTGGATATTATGTGCCTATGTAAGTGATTGCTCAGAATCCTGCCCAGAATATCAAATAGACCTAATAAACTAATGGGAAATATGAACAGGTAACACAGGGAAAACACAAATTTATTCTTTGAAAACATATGTCTGAATGCAATAAAAGCATTCCTACCTATTGGGTGATTTTTCAGAAGGAATTTCTTGCTACCTCAGCTTTACAGAACCTATCCAACCACAAAAAGGTCTTGGAATATGTAGCCGTATCTTGTTTATTGGCCTTTTTTATAGCCTTTTGCAGTTACCACAGAGGATTAATGACTTGGTAACATACTTTGTGCTTTACTGTGGAGTTTGATTCCCTCGATCATCATCTGCATACCGTATGTCTTGCAATTAGCACAGAAGTGCTATGAGTTGCTAATGACCTGCTTCCTGTAGTTAAATGATTGGTACCGCAGCCTCCACATGCTTATTGTATGATTCTGAGCAATCAAATTAAATACACACTGCCCTGGTGTAATTGAGAAACTGGGGTAGACTCCTCAATGGACTAGTCCTCAAAGGATCATAAGTTACTAGGCTAATGGCCCCAGAGCCCTTACAAGCCTAGCCAAGTTCAACCCATGTTCCCCAGGGTGTCTGGTTCAAGCAGACACCAAAATCAGCACCTACTGCTCCTGTCCAAGAGGAACACAGGTGGAACACCTGAGGTGAATTTCCGGTCACCCATCAAATCATCCAAATTATGCTTAAGTAGGGCCGAGGGGCTTTGTTTAACATGAATAGGAAGCTTGTTCCAAAGGTGGGGCAACCTCTGTGAGACAAGCCTGTCTCTCCAGCAAGTTCTGTTGATGTCACATACCAGGTTGAGGTTCTTTGAGTGAGTGACCCATGTGCCAGTTGACTTGTGAATGTGCAACACTTCCATTAAAGCTGAGTCAGAGATTGCTCTGCACGCAAGCCACAGGTCACCTCTGAGCAGTCTGTATAACACAGTAAAGTGACAATGATTTCAGACTTTCTGCATAAGACAGATCTAGGAACCTTTGCAGTCTCTCCAATTGCTGCAGTTCTTTGGAAAGAAGCATACCAAAGGGTATCTTATTGGCCTGATGAGGGAAGAGTACAGGGGTAATAACTTCTTTTATTCTGGAGGCAATGCCTTTACTTATGAGATGAGTAATATAAAATGCTCTTCTTACCACTGTGGAAACATGTTGATCAAAGTTCAGGTTGCTGTCAATCTGTGTGCCCAGAACTCTCACCACTGACTGTGTGTGCTTAGGGTATTGCTATTGATGTGTTAGTTTGCAGGAACATCACCTTTGCCAAAGGAGATGATAATGCATTTTTTGCATTAAGTTTAAGACCATGACTTTGGCACCAGTCTTTAGTTCGCACAATACCTTCTTGCAAGATGTTGACATCATTAGAGGCTTCAGTGATTGCTCCCAGTTTGCAGTCATCAGCAAACTGTGTCAGCCACAGTCCTTTAGTTTTAGTCTGTACTTCGGAAAAGTAGATTCCAAACAGTAGGGGTCTCAAAACTGATCCCTGTGGAGCACCACTGGTTACAGGTCTGCTGGAGGAGGTGGAGTACCCTATTTTGACAGTATGAGTTTTATCAGTGAAGCATTTTGCAGCCCACTTGACAATGTGGCTTGATACCCAACTGGATGAGTTTATCAATGATGCCTGAGTGGGGTATTGTGTCAAAGGCCTTGGCTAAGTCTAGGTAGGCCTTAGCACAGAGTTGCCCTTGTCTAGGGCTTTGGTGACTGTCTCAAAAAAGTCCACCAAGTTTAACAGTCATGATTTCCCCTTGACAAAGCCAAACTGGGTGGGTCGAGCATTTGGAGATTTCCTATATCTTTGTTAATAAGGTCCATGATGATTCATTCCATGGCCTTGCAGATAAGGCTGGTCAGGCTAATGGGTCTATAGTTCGTGAGGTTCGTGGTTGCACCCCCTTTGTGCGAAGGGATAATGGTAGCTGTTTTCCATTCTTCTGGGATGAAGCCAGTGCTTAGGCTGTGATCAAAAAGCGTGCCCAATGGTGATGCTAATTCATGGTTTAAACCATGAAGAACACAGCCTGGGATGTCTGGTCCCAAAGAGGCTGTGTTTTTGGCCTTGGAAAGGGTGTTTAAGACCTACTCCTTGAAGATACTAGGTGGGGGACAGGTGTTAGGGATGCTTTGGAGTATATGCAAGGTGGGGACAGCAGTGTGAAGTTTTCACTGAGCCTGTCAGCCAACAGGTTTGTTATATCCACAGGTTCTGTATATGTAGTACCATTAACTGTGAGTTCACCACAAATCTGGGCCTTACCTTTGAGGTTATGGACTTAACTAATGAATGCCTTGTGGTTATTCTTATTTAGGGAAGCTAATTTGTATTCATAGTTAGCATTGGAAGACTTCACTAGTATTCTTATTTGCTTGTTTAAGTTGAGGAGGGAGTGATTCTAGTTTTCAGACCATTCCTTCTTACTCTTAGACAGCAATTTCTTTCTATTACTCATGGCAGTTGTCCACCAGGCAGGTTTGTTTTTCCTTGAAGATCTAGCTTTGACTCTATCAAGTACAGCAGAATCAATACTATTGTTCAGGTGCTCGTATAAAACACTGGTGTATAATTCAGCATAGGTGTCTGCTCCATCAGAGGTGGGAGGGACTATGAAGCTAATTATGCTGTTATGTAAGATGCTGTAATTGGCCTTGGAAAAGTTTTTTAGTCTAGTTGTTGCTAAGGTGGGGGGGGGGGGTTCTTGTGCTATAGTTACTTCTAGCGAGTCTAATTTGTGGTCAGATCTCACCAAGGATGGCCACACTCTGAGTGTGGTGCAGCGGTGTCCCATGTTGGTGAGCACCAGATCCAGGATGTTTGCGCTCCTTGTGGATGTGTCAACCAGCTGGTCCAGGGCATTAGAGTTAATGAAGTCCAGGAACCTTTTGGCAAGTGAGTAAGAACATGTATAATTTACCCAGTCAATGGATGCGTAAAGTCACCCAAAACCAGGGTGTTTGGTTGTATCTTGATCGACTCAAGTAGATCCAAGTAGGCTGAATAGATGTCCTGATTTAGAAGAGGTCATATAGCTGGCAATTCCCTGAAGAAGGATCTTACCTACAGTTAATTGTACCTTGAACACTGTTTAAACAATTTAGAGGTGTATTTATCTTTAATGACTATCGATACACCACCACCTTTAGTTCTCATGCCTTCCATTTGTGGCCTGAATGTGTGGAAGGAAATGTAACCTGGTATAGCTGGGGTGTTGTCTGCAGTCTTAAACTAAGGTTTCAGGGGCTGCACAAATGTCAGTATCTTCCAAGGTGAGGACTGCTTCCAGTGAGTGCAGCTTCTGGTTTAGACTCCTATCATTTAGCAGCATAACCTTGAGGTTGTTTTTAGAGGGTATTTTTGCATTGGGCATTTTGCTCTTGTGACACTGTCTAAAAAAGGGGGTAAGCAAGAGCCTTAGCCACTAACCAATATCCCAGGGGTGACAGATGAAGACCATCTCTGGCAAAGCATCAAGGTCAACCATGTCATCCCAGGCTGACAGATACTGGATCCCCTTTGAATGACACCAGAAACTAAGCCAAATGTAGAAGTCAACCATTTTTTGTTTGTAATGAGGTATCATCATAGGCGAAGGTAAAATGCTGCTTAAAGCTAGGAACATACCTGCCTGAGACATATAATTAGACAGCTCAGTCATCTCTCTCTTTATATAGTTCAGTGAGGTACATCTCAATTCATTCTCACCAACATGGACTATGATGGAGTCATAACACTGCTATTTGTTGAGAGACTTGAGTGTGTGTGTGTGATGTGGTGTATCCTGGCACCTGACAGACAACTGACTGTGACTTTCTCCTTATCCAGCCTGGTGAGAGGGACATCTGTGTGTCTCACAATTGAGTCTCCTATGACTAAAATGTTTGTTTTTGTGTTATGCCTTAGGGGCTTGACTGGTGAGACACTAGTGTGAGATACAATATGTGTATTATGTTCTGCAGAGGATGTACTATGTGAATCATGCTTGTGTTTGTGAATGGGAGGTCTCTGATATTTAGGTAAGCTTCTGGTAATGACCTTCTCATATGTAGGTTTATGTGTTGTTGGTTTAGTAGGTGCAGGACGTAATGTGTGCATGCTGACAACCTTCGCAGTTATCAGATGAACTGACTGGTGAGTGAGAGAGCCTGGATTATAGGTTGTTGATATAGATGTGTCTCTCACATAATGAATTTGTATGGACTAGGAGAAGTGGATTGTCAGTGTACATGAGACATTTGCTACATTGCCTCAGGATGCCCTTGTCGACAGGGCTGGCTAGAGAAACTGTGGGAAACTGTCCATTCATAATGTTAGATAAGTTGATGTGGTCAGAAAACAGGGAGAAGACAGGAAGGACCAGGTAAAGTAGAGGTTATGAGAGGTGGACAAAAACTAAGAAGAGCTAGTGGGTAGGATCTCTGTTGGTACCTCAGGAGTTTTGCTGAATATATCACCTGTCAGTGAGGGACAATCATGAGAACTCACCAATGAAGCAGTACTAAGGGAAAATCTGCAGGCAGAAGTGTTTGTGTCTACAACCGCCACCGCTGCTCAGCAATGCACTGTGCACAAATAAGTGCAAACCCGCACAAACATGGTGCTTATGTAGCAAATTAGAGCAAACTGATTTAAACAAATGAGATGGATGCTTGGTGCCAGAGCCACGGCCTCAAGCTAAATGCTAAAAAGTGCATAGTCATCCCCTTTGGGAAAAACAAGGTGCCCACAAATTACCACAAAGGTGGTAATCCATTAAGTACGGAAGAAGTAATTAGAGATTTGGGGACCAACGTAGATAGTAATCTCTCCTTTGATAATCAAGTTGCCAAAGTGGCTAGAAAGACCTTCTATATAGCCCACCTTATCACGAAAGGGTTCACATCTAGATCAAGAGAGGTCATTGTGCCCCTCTACTCGTCACTCATCAGGCCCATAATTGAATACAATGCCCCTTTTGGGATGTACCTTACCCGACACCTGCAGCAACTGGAGAGACCCCAAAAGTACCTCACCAAGAGGATCATGGGCTACAAACAGAAGTCCTATGCAGCTCGACTAAAGAAACTCCAGCTCTACTCAGTTGCTTACCGCCTACTCAGAGGCGATCTATGCCTGACGTACAAAGCCATGTCAAACCCAGAATTAATGGACATGCTCCACCTTAAAAAATCCAAGTCCCTTAGAACTACACACTCCAGGGACTTAAACCTCTGCACAAAAATAAATAGGGCATGCTGGAGGGACAGATTCATTTCCCAGAGGCTCCCCTCACTCTGGAATAGAATCCCAATTCATGTTAGACATAGCCCCTCACTGACCCTCTTCAAGCGAAATCTGGACGCATGGATAGGAAATCACAAATTCACCCCTGGGATCTCTTCTGTGTCCCTGCTAGACAGAGGCACAGTAAACTAATCTTAAAGGGTACCTTCTGTGACCTACTTTACAGAGGCACGGTAGGCTAATCTAATAGGGAGGCGGAAGCCAAATACACTCTGGCTAGGCTTATAAATGCCCTAGGACAGATAGCCTAGTATCTACCTATGAACCTATGAACTAGTAAAACAGCTCAAAACTGAGCTATTCCAGCCAACCATCAATCAGAGCTCTAACTGCACACTCCTGCCACTAGGGTGCAGAGGAACCCTCTCCAACAAAAGATGGCCTGGTTTAGTGCTTAAGTTATACAAATAGAACAAGATTCAGCAGGTCTGAATCTAGTCCATGCTACAGCAAACAAAGTGCAACAATTTCAGAAAAAAAATCGTTCCAATAAGCAGGCACAGTAGGCCTTCAACCAGCAACTCCTAGCTCAGAAGGGCAGAGGCTACCCACCCCTCCCACAAGAGTGTAGACTACAAACCTTCTTAATGTAAAATAACTGGCCTGAAATCCAAAAACTTAAACCAGAACTAAGACACTTTTAGAATAACAGACACACTAAGCCTTCAACCAGCAATTCCCAAATTATAAAGATGTAAGCCACTTCTCCTGCCACAAGAGTGTAGACCACAAACCTTCTTAATGTAAAACAACTGGCCTGAAGCACAAATGCTTAAACCAAAACTAAAAGGCTTAGAATAACAGTTACAATTTAATCAGGCTACTAACAAGCAGGACAAAATGCAGCAGAATAAATGCAATTGAACACTTTTAAGAACAAGCAGCAAAAGCAAAGTAATAAACTAGGAAGAAACACAAATACAGTAAAAGCACCTGAATAAAGTACCATTTTTAAGCTAAGTGGGAAGGAATTAAACAGGAGATAATTCAATGTTAAGAAACTAAGGGGGTGGGCCTTCCCAAATGATCTCTCTGTACTCAGTAGAATGAGCTGATGAGATGGGACTGCGAGGGGTGTCCAAACTCAGATTTATAGTAGGGGCAGGCAACTCAAAAGCCACCAAGTTTAAGAATACAACAACAGTTGGGTGGGTGGGTGAAAAAATAAAATGCATACAGAGTTCAGCAATATTCAGGCAGAGGACAGCAGGCAACCCAAACAAGCACTCCAGCTAGAGATCTTTCTAGCTAAATAAGGAATGCTATTTATCATCTCCTCCCACTAATTAGCTGATGTTATTCACTGTCTGCAAATGAATTATTTGCTAATTTTCTAACTGACCATAGCAAAAACCTCTTAAAACTCCAACAGAACAGAAAACTTAAAACAAATGTAATACAAGAATAAGATACAAAATAGAAGTAACCAAACTTTAAATTACAAGCTTAGCCCATATGATTAACCTGGCATCATGCCACCCAGCCTTAGTTCCTAGTGTCTCTGTTGAGTAGAGCCACTGGAGTGATCCCTGGGGTGAATGTTCTGTTTCCCATCCACTCATCAAGATTTCTCTTGAGGGCCAGTGAGGTGCTCTGTTTGACATATATGGGAAGTATTTTCCATTGCATGGGCAGTCTCTAGGTTATGAACCTGTCCCTCCAGCATGTTATGTTGATTGTGGTAATGAGGTTGATGTGTCAGAAGCATGTGGTGTGGAGGGATTGGGATTTCTTTAGATGTAGCATTTCTAACAGAGCTGGGTCAGACATGGCTTTGTAAGTCAAGCAGAGATCGCCTCTAAGTAGGTGATATGAGACAGAGAATAGTTGGAGTTTTTTGAGGCTGTCCTTATAGGACAAGTGCTTAAGACCTAGGATACTCTTTGTGAGGTACTTCTGCAGCCTTTCCAGTTGTTGCAAGTGTCTAATGAGGTACATGCAAAATGGGGCATTGTACTCGATGATTGGCCTAATGAGGGAAGAGTAAAGGGAGACAATGATCTCTTTCTTCCTGGATGCAAAACCCTTAGTAATGAGGTGTGCCACATAGAAGGACTTTCTGACTACAGTGGCAATGTGGTGGTCAAAAGAGAGGTTGCTGTCAACCTGAGTTCCTAGATCTCTTATAAAGCCTTCTGTGTTCAGTGGACTACCACTGATGTGGTAATTCAAGGGAATCGGGTTTTTCCCAAGGGGGATGATGACATATTTTTTGGCATTGAGCTTAAGGTCATGGTTCTGACACCACTCGTTGGTATCATTGAAGCCTTTCTGTAGGAAACATCACTTGGGGAGTTAATAATAGCTTTCAACTTGCAATCGTCTGCAAACTTTGTCAGCCAAAGTCCATTTGTGTTGGCCTGGACTTCAGAGAAGTAGATACCAAACAAGAGAGGACCCAGGACCGAACCCTAAAATAAAACACAGACAGAGATCAGCAATATTCAGGCAGAGTACAGCAAGCAAGTTAAACACATGTGTTTAGTAACTATCTATGAGCATATGAACTATCATTCACCAACTTCTAGTAAACTGACTTTCTGAAGCAGGCTTGTCAAAAATGCCATTCAGTGGTTTACTAGCTGTCTAGGAAGAGGTGGCTCAGCCAGATGTGGAAACACTGGTCTGTGGGGCCCAGTCTGATACCTTACTCTCTACCATTTTTTAAACAGTATGTCAGCACACTATGTTGAGGTCAAGGTATTCCAGTATGTTGATGATTCTGTAATGGTATTCACAGTACACTCAAGTTTTTCAGTGTTAAGGGAGCTGTGACACAGTTTTGGCCTAGTAAATTTATCTAACTGTAATTTGCAATAAATACATTTGCTGTAGCTCTTGAGGATGCTATTACAAACTAAATCCTTTAGCTAATACTAGGTAAAGGACAAGAATTCAAAAATCCCATTGTTTCTTTTATTACACTAACCATTTAAAGATGAGCATGCTCTGTACAGTAAACATTTTTAAGACTCGTGATGTTTGCCATCCAGCTGACTGCATGCTTTTCTTGCGTATATTCCTTTAAGGGTCTACCACCTTTATAAATAAGCTCAGTATTAAAGCAAACTAAATGAAAAACTTAGCTGAGTGATGAGTACACTGGATAAAACTTACTATACAAATGTTTAGTGCTTTCATCTTTTAAACATAAATAAATGACTACAGCTCACTAACATGACTTCATGGACTGGAAAGTCAATCAAATTATGAAAAGACAGAAAGGTCTATTATCCTTGCTTACCCTCATGTTTGGGCTTCACCTCACAAACAAAGCCTCTAAGTATAACACATCACAGATTCTTGTACAATGGAAAAGGGATCTGTCTCTCTCTCTCTCTCTCGCTATACAAACATCCATACACATATATTGAATACACCCATCATCAACATGCTAAATATCAATCAACATCTTTATTTCAAAACTGTGTATGTTGACAACCAACTATGCATGTACTGAGAAATAGCCTTGATGCATGCAAAAAACAAAAAAAAAAAACTTTTCTTTGCAGGAGGCAACCCCTCCTCCCCCCCACAATCCCTGCTTACTATATCTACTAACTCTGAGATCACGGAGACATGGGGTATTCCCCAACCTAGGGAATTGTTCAGACTCAGACACTGTCAACCCAGCCGGTTAGTTGATCATATGGATACATATATATATATATATATATATATATATATATATATATATATATATATATATATATATACATTCATTTTATAATCTCAAAATACTGAAATACTTCCCTTACTTTCTCCATTTTTACCCTGTTCATCTTTTCGACTGTCCCCTCTCTCTGATCCGCTCTCTCACCTTGGGTGCATCCATACTTCTCCCTACTGCCCTCCATACATGAAGATTTTGCTCTCAAATTGCTCACCTATAATCACATCCACCTTCCCTTTGTTGCCCCTCATTAATCAGTGTCACTTATCATGACCTTCTTGTTTAACATTGGTCTTCATTCTCAAAAGCTTTATAACTTTCATCTACCTTACTACCAATTAGCTGTAATAACCTGAACCTCAGTTCTTTCTCTTCTCTTTATACTCCCTCTTCCCTCCTGCACTTAATAACTAAAATACAATGCAAGTAAACAATGCATATAACATATTAAGGCATAGCATGTCTATCGGACCAAGTAAGGGATTTGATCATTACAATTTTGAATCTCATTGCATTTACATCAATAAATATATTTCTTTGCATATTACAATGATACCAAGTATTAAACAAATATCCTAATTGAGTATACCCTGAGAATATGATGTCACTAATTGCATGCTTCTAATATCCTTCTATGTATTTCTGAACCAGATCTTCTGTTCAAGTATTTTACTTTCTGTTTCTTTGTGAACTGTTTCATATTTCTGTATAACTAACTGTTAATAGTATTGCTTAATTTTTCACTTAAAAAAGATTGTTAGTGTTGTGTAGTTCTCCTTTGCTTAATTAATAATTTATATAAAAAGTATGTATTACTGAAATATGACATGCTACCACCATCCACTTTTAATTGATCAGGCCACTTGCTACACACAACTATTCCTGCGTATAATTATTTGGCTTATTCTTCTTCTTTCGGCTTTTCCCAGTTAGAGGTCGCCACAGTGGATCACCTGTCCACTCATGATTGGCAGTGGAGTTTTACAGTGTTGAGTTGCTAGCCCAGTGCCCAACCTTCCACAGAAGGCACACACATGCATGCACTCATGCCTAAGGCCAATTTGGAGTGTCCAATCCACCTACAGCATATCTTTGGATGAGGGAGGAAACAGGAGCACCCGGAGGAAACCCACGCAACCACAGAGAGGACATGCAGACTCGACACAGAAGGCACCCCAGCTGAGGATCGAACCAGAGAACCTCTTGCTGTGAGGCAGCAATGCTAACTGCTGCACCACCATGACTGCCTCAGTATTTGGATTATTAACAAGACTAAAACAGTAACTGGGAAAGTCCCCAGCCTGATAAAGTTGGGTGGTGACAAGTTACTACCATGAGCCTGGGGAAAAGACAGTAGTCTTGAAAACTGTTACAAATTATTGTGTATTATCTATTTCAACATGATATTGTAATTGTACTAGTGAGAATGTATACTTATATTCAATATGTTTTTGTGTGATGTAAAACAATTCAAATGTTAATTTGTATAATTTTCTAATACTGCTCTGTCAAACATGACAGTAATGCTTAATTTACCTGTGATAAGCTGTATTATATCGTATCAATGGAGCTTTTCTCCCCAACTCTCTACTGAAAAGAAATTCTATACATAGACGGAATTGCCTGGTGTAAATAATGAATGTAAATGAATGAATGAATGAATAAAAGTTAATGTATGTATGTGTGTGTGTGTGGGGGGGGTGCACATATAAAACTCTATTTAAACTACAGTTACTGCTATACTGTTGGCAAATGAGCACTGGAATGCAACAAGACTCAGACAGAGTGGTGAACAAATGGGATAGGAGGTAATCCAATGAATGGCTCTGCTTTGGGGGTTGTTCGGTGTTGCAGAAAGTAAAGAACCTTACCCAGGGCAGCAGAGCATATTTCTTTCTTGTTCCTGTGACTAAGCTGCACTTATGAAATTGTGCAGTAATTCACATTTGTGTATATTGCTTGGCAGCACTGGTGTGACTTGAGAGCCCATATCCATAGTGCCCATTCACATTTGTTGGCAGTGGTAGGATTGAAACCCCCTTGTGTCTGCCACTGTCCTTCTCCTATCAAATTGGTTATGAGTGGCAGTAATCAATACTCATCCATCTTTGGGTCATGTTCCCTTAAACATTAAACATTTAACACTGCTTCACTAAACTGGGAGGGAAAGAGGTGGCCTGGTCCACTTAAACACTGATTTTTGCAGTAGATTGAGAGTAGAGTGTGCACTGTGCAAGTTGTGAACATTTATTTAATTCTGCCATGCTGCAATATGCAATAGCATGCTGTGTGTGTGTGTGTGTGTGTGTGTGTGTGTGTGTGTGTGTGTGTGTGTGTGTGTGTGTGTGTGTGTGTGTGTGTGTGTGTGTGTAGAAGTACACATCAGCACTGAAAGAAGAGTTAGCTGGCTTTTGCACAAGTGTACGCACTTGTCAGCTGAGACTAACACTTAGGCCATAGAGAGAAAACCTTGATGACTACCTGAATGATGACATCCCACAATCAGTTTGTCTCTTAAGTGGAGCAAGTGATCCAGTAAGATCATGGAGGGCTGATGACAGGCAGGTAGTGAGGGGAAAACCAATAAATAAAAACAAGACAACAAGCAGAAAACAAATAATGGACTAATTAACTAAATAAACAAACCTGACAAGGTTGTGCCACATAGGGATGGTGTCCTGACTATGCCCCATACAACCAGGGTGTAATTAATAGACACATCAGTGGAGAAGCCAAGCAAAAAGGAAGAGGTGTGAAGGGACAAGGTTCACAAGCCCTCAGATGCACATGGGGGCAGTGTGGTCTTCCAGATGGAGATAGGAAAGACTATCAATTGTGTTATGAGAGGAGGGGCAAGACTGATTGGAGAAAATGCTCCATGCGGAACTGTCCTTCACAGTCAGACCAATACATACGCTTCTTCCTCATGTTGTCTGATGGTTATATGGATAAGGTGAAACTGAGTGGGAAATGGAAAAATTCTAAGCATCCTTGATGGCTGCCTGGATGACGAAACTCTTGGTTGTCTCTTGCCCAGTGAGGGAGTGAAGGCCTGATTGAGCAAGAGAGGGTATTGTGGACAACAGGCAACAAGGGAAAAAAATGCAAGTAAATAAATAAATAAACAAACAAACCCAATGCCCAAACAGATAGCTTTTTAGCCTTGTTATAGCATCAGACTATTGTACAATGCCAACCACATTGCATGTACTTAATTGTCATAAAATAGATTACTCTTTTTCTGAACAGAATAATTCAGCATATTTTTTTATATACAAATTTTCTTTAATCAGCTTATGGTTACTATTATTTCTTCCAATACTGTCTGTTTTCTAGGTATAATAAAACCTAATGTGTGCAGTACCAGGGAAGTGGTGAATATTGAGTGTCATGTCCTGGCTTCCTGCTGCATATTATTGTTTACACACCACATGTACACATATTCTGAATAGGGTACATGTCACTCTACCTGTAGAGTATGCCACAGAGTGACAATACATAAGTGTGAATATTCAGTATACATACCTTTGACACAAATAGTATGATATTGTATACGATATATCTCTATCTGGAGAGAGACACACACAGAGAGATAGGTAGATATACTCCCTCACCCACCGACCCCCACACACACACACACACACACACACACACACACACACACAATTTCTCTAATATATATATAAATCTATTGTATCATAGTGATGCTTGTGTTGGCTATTCATTTAAGGAGAAGACAAGCAAAAGCACACAGGGTGGGCTCTATGGAAATGTATGATGAAGCTATTTGTACTAGCTGCATTTGGATTACAGAAGTGTTTATTGTTGTTGAAATGGCAGATTCATGATGGAGAGAGTTAAACTGAGTCTCTGTAACCTGGTAACAAAATGAAAGGTATTTATATGTATTGGAAGAAGTATTACCAGTTTTTTCAGAAACTGTCCTCCGGTGTAAGGAGAATAAATTGCCTATGTCATAACTTGTGCTAAAGCTGAATACATTTGAGTGAATTGTGCTTTCTGTCTGTAAGGACTTAATAATTTCTTTGAAAAAGAAGCAACAATGTGATAGCACATGACTTAAGTCCAAAACTCAGAGTACAATCTCTGGTGGAGGCTGGAGGCCACTGGAGGCACATGCCTTCCAAGGGGACAGGACTGCTGATGTTAAATCTCTGAGAAGCAGGAGATGTACACGCACACGTGCAAGCCTATGTACACACACACACACACACACACACACACACACACACACACACACACACACACACACACACCCCACTCGTTGCATGCTAACATTTTGGTACCTATACAGTGGGAATGGCTATAATTTAAAGAAAGAAATGTGATTCCATTTAAAAGATCTTAGCACCAATTCTGCCGCTATTCTCTCAACCCAAAGAGGAAGGTATGGACAGCAGAGCTGCCAACTCCTAAGTGAAAGTGTGAGCCAGCTGTGGGGAGAGGGAATGTGAGTGTTGGATAAACTATGAATCAGGCACACAAAGTAAAGAAAATATCTCTGCCTACTAAAATATCCATCTGCACATCATGTCAAGTGTTGTTAAAGTTAGCCATATTTGGGAAGGCTGTAATGGGTGATCAACAGATACTTTACTTCAACAAGGAGTTGATAATTGCTTATTCCTGCTTATATAGTACTCATATGGTATATTATTAATGTGAGAATCTTTCATCGTAATTACCCTACCTGCAACAGAATGATGTTCACTCCATAACTATAAAAATGTACATAATTTCATGGAAATAAAGCAGATAGAGATATGAGAAGATAGTTTAGGTGCCATGGAAGGAATACAGATGAGATTGGAAGACCAGTTACTGCATAATCTCAAGCTATGCCATGGAGGCTCTATCATGTAAGGCAGGATTGTCTTCTGCAGAATGACAATCCTGCCATGGAGGCTCTGTAATGTAAGGCAGGGTTGTCATTCTGCAGAAGACTACAGCAACCAGATACAGCATGTGCTATTAGAACTAGCCATGCCACTGCTGCATAGCAGTCAGTGGTAAAGAATGCACAGCACAGAGCAGTGTGCCACAGTAACAGCCTGATGTACCTCAGAGGAGTCTGTGTGAAAATTAGTGGCACAGCATTTGTCATGTTACAGAACAGAAAATTATTATATTACAGAGAAGCCAGACAGACAGCGGACATTTTAACTAGGACATGACTTTGCAAACCATGCAGACAGAAACACAGATCAGTCCTAGAATACAAGTAACTGTGCAGAACCCCTATCACATGAGGGAATATGGCTATATTGAAATAGTTATACAAATACACTGGTATTATGGGCATTAACACCAATACTACTGCAGGTCATGATGTGTAATGTGTTGTACAGTAAGGACTGTTGGCATGTGTGATGAGCAACTGGGTGGTATTTCGCAGCTGGCCAACGTACACATTGCTTAGTAGTGGTCACAACAGGGTGATTCTAATGTTTTGTAATTGAGGTACAACATTCTCGAAGTTATATTAAGTAATATAATGGAGGACAGCATACTGCACTGAGAAAGTGGAATCCGTATCTATGTTGGAAAATATAGAGTCTGAAAAGTATTTTGAACAATGATTTTTTTTTTTTATTCTGTAAAATGGCAATGCTACTTGACTATAAAGGGACTGAGGGACATGCCTCTGAATCGCATTGTGGTCTTCCTACAAACCTTTTTGTATTGCCTAACATCTGCTTTTACCAACTGTGGGTATAGACCCCAGTGAGTTTGCTGTAATGGCATAGCACTGAGATATACATTTGAAGTCTGCTCACTTACTGAAATTGTTTTCCTTACTGAAATAAATGAGTGCAAAATGGCTAACAATATAAACCCTTTAGGCATGTTTTACAGTATAACTATTTTTTAATCATTTCATCTCACAAGTTCCTTACGAGTAAATACATTTGTGACATGTAGATCCATACTTTACTTAGGCCATGCATTATGTCTTCACCATTTTGTGTGTTTGCCTCTTAGGTTAGCAATGAGCCTTTAACATTACTTTAGCATAATATGTAAGAGGCATGTCAAGATGGCCTAGTACTGTATGTAAAGTATTATGAATGTACTGTTTTATGAAGAATAATATACTGAGAGGTAAACACTCTTCTGTTTATACAGCATACCTTGTTTTAGTTGTCCCACTGTAAAAACCTAATCTGAATTTAAAGTTACAACAGAGTAATGAGTGGCATCTGTACACTAAAGCAGTGTTTTTTTACCACTGGTCCAGCAGACATTTCCAGACGGTCTGTGAAAGACTAGGGCCCACTGTCTGGAAGGGGGAATGCTGGCTGGGAGACTTATTTTTTAAATTGAAAAAAAAAGTTTTTTTAAGGGTGTTCTTGTTTAAGTAGAATGCACTTTGTGTCCAGTCACACAGATGTGACAGGTGTGTGAGACCCATTTTCATCTTCTGTATCTGTGTGACCTGCTGTTTATGTCTTCATCTTCCAAGCACATGGAATTTGAGTGCCAGATAACGTTTGAAATGCATACCATGAACTGACAAGTGAGAGGTAGGTGCGTGTGTGTTTGTTTAAGCGGTAGGTAGATAGATGTGCATGTATGTAAGTAGGTAGGTGTGTGGTGTGTGTGTGTGTGTGTGTGTGTGTGTGTGTGTGTGTGTGTGTGTGTGTAAAAAGAGGGAGGGAGGTGTCCCTCAACTGTACAGATTTTTGCCTCATATTTTTAATCTGTTCCTCATAAAATGTGTGTTTTTTGGGTTTATTGTGGAAAATCCGTGAGGACAGAATTCACTAAATATATATTGTTCAGAAAATTCACAGTAACACAAGACCTTTTATTCTAGCAACTTTATAAGTTTATGAGAGCAATATTTAAAGTTTGTCCCTATTTTGGGGCTTTGTCCTACCATTATTTTTGGCTTTGCCGAGATTTTTTTGTACTAAGAGGTTGAGAGGTATGGTATGTGTGTGTGTGTGTGTGTGTGTGTGTGTGTGTGTGTGTGTGTGTGTGTGTGTGTGTGTGTGTTTAAGAGGGAGAGAGCGAGGTGTGTGTGTTTCTGTGTATAACAGGGAGGTATGTGCTTGTGCAAGAGGGATGTAAGTAGCTAGCTGCATAACTCTCAACTGTCCCTGATTTTAATCCCACCTAAAAGTGGTGACTTTTGGAGAAATAATGACAATAATTAGAGTTACAGCCTTATTTTACTTTAGAAAAGTACATATTCACTCGTTCTGTTATTTTGTCAATGTCTCAATGTCTCACGTTAATAATACTATTATATGAAAAGTGTCCCTAATTATTTCTGGACTTGTCCCTGATTCTGTTATGATTCGTCCCTTTTTGGTTGAAAGCTATTGGTGTGTGTGTGTGTGTGTGTGTGTGTGTGTGTGTGTGTGTGTGTGTGTGTGTGTGTGTGTGTGTGTGTAACAGGTAGGTAGGTGGCATACTTTTCAAATGTCCATATTTTTGCCCCATATTTTTGTTCTGTTCCTCATAAAAAGGACTGAAGTTTCAGACTTCATATCCTATGGCATTCATCACTCAAACAGCAATTGTTTTAATTGGTTCCTTATAAATAATGTGTTTTATTTCTGCCTTAGCAGCCCGATATAATTATCCTATTTTCACCGGCCCCCAAGTGTAAAAAGGTTGAAAAGCACTTTACAAAAGAAACATAGGTAGCAAGTCATGGCCTGTCAAATTTTCTTAGCAGTCCATCCTGAATGCCAAAAGATGAATATCTCACAAACACTGGTTTCTAAGTTCAAGGACGTCTAAAACAAATATTTTTATTATTATCATCTTCCTCACAACTGAGAGAATCTTCACATAATAACCAAGTATAAGCCCTACCAAATCATACTAATATAGGCAGCGTCCTGTTTTTTGTTTTGTTTTTATTATTCTTCTGAGATCTTTATGCAGTGCTTAATTTTTGGGATCTAGAAGAGGTTTTATTCTAGTTTAGTTATTTTGAGAGCATACAATGTCAGACATGCACTTTCATAGCAGTGTTGGGAGTGATGAATGCAATATGGTGTTGCTAAAGTCACATTACTCAACTTCAGAATATATAGGCTGACAGTCGCCTGCTTCCACTAATAGCTAATGAGACTTCCAACAGCCGACTATCCCAGGCTTTTTGGGAATTCTGCATAGAATCAGTATCGTTCTCTAATATGCAAAGCTGCCCTAGCTTCACAGTGCGGAACTAAACCAGCCTCTGCAGAGGCCCAAGTTTCATCTTACTAGATACACTTCATTACAGCAACACTCAGAAGCCAATTCAGTATTCTGCTATACAATATCTTTAGAACCATCATGGCACATTTAATTAATTCATTCATTTATTCCTTCAGCCATGTAACAAATCATGTCTCACTGGGATTAATTGTAAGTGCAAAGTGGTACCTGGCAATAAATGAGAAGGTAAGCTGTAACCACTACCTCCAGCTTTTAACTTACAAGCAAGAAAGTGCAGAAAAATTTATTTCAATACCTAGCTTACAATATGCAACTTAGCTATCAATGCATTAAGGTAATTTGCATTCCTGCCCATGTATATGCTTCCAGCCTCCACACCCAAACTGGACTACACAGAGGTAACTTACAGAGGCGAACGTTTGAATCAGGACTCTCAGATTTCTGTTTAACTACTCTCTCTGTGAACTAAGTTTTCTAGTGCCACTTTATCTGCAGTAACTGCCCATTCTGCCAAGTATTATTTACACACACACACACACACACACACACACACACACACACACACACACTCTCACACACACACACACACACACACACACACACACAAAACTAACTGGGAATGTTGGCAGAATTCACAGTTACCCTCAGCTCCCTTCTTGACAGTTTTATTGTCATCATTCTGGAAGAACTCATAGGCTTCCAGCTACTGGTTGCTCTGAAATCAAGTCAAATATAAAATATTATTTCAGTGATAGCAGGTGCAAGCAGTATCATGGAGTGTGTGCCACATAGCTTATTAGCCAACAATGTAAATAATGGCCATCTCTGTATCTATTAAATAATACTGTATAAATATAATTATAATAAATAAATAAATACCAGACACAAAAGTTTAAAGGTAAATAAATTAATGTCATTTAAATAACAAAGAAAACAATGCATGAACAGATTAAAATATGCACAGGTTAGCACGCAATGATAAAAGTCAATAATTTAGATTGCATGCACAGAGAAAAACCTAATAACCAGATATCTAAGTTCCCTGGCTAGCTTACTATAGAAATATTGATCCTAAATAGTCAGCTAGTACTCAAAGATGGCTCCACACAACCAAGAGAAGACAGCATCAACATCTACCCATCTCTTTTCATCACAGCACACAATTACATAACATGTTTTTTCCAGACCCCATTGTCCATGACATCATCATCCTGTTGCTGGAAAACACATTTATTATTTATTGTTTTTTAATTTATTTCCATTTGTTTACCGGGAAATTCCAACTGGAAACAGTTATTTTTTCAGTGGAGGCCCAGGGAGAAAAGCTCCACAGAACAATAAATGAGCAGCAGAGTACATGAAGAACAATTGACTATACATATAATGGCAAATAATACATACTGCAGCAAACATTAACTATACATACAATATGAAACATAGTAATGAACAGATATACCAATATCTAGTTAGATGATAGGAATAAAGGTAGGATGTATATACAGACAGTACTAAGCTCAAACGGATACTGTTCTAAACTCATATACCTAAATCTTATATACAAATATTGCACTAAACTCAGGCAGATATAAAGCAGAAGCTCCACATGAAGGTGGAACTAGCTAGAAGGGCTAATGGGATGGAAGTGGAATATAGAGTAAGAGAGGAGACTGAGTGACTAGTATACAATGGTAGTGACAGGAAGCTAGGTGCAAGTCAGTTGGATATGTATTTGGAGATGAGATGAAGTGATGTAGTTAAGAATGTTATAACAGGTCTGAGAGATTGAGTGAGGAGGGAAAGGGAGGATAAATGGTGAGTGAGAGCCTGCAGAGGAAGGAATGCAATGATCAGATGGTGTGAGACAGAGTGACTAGGGGAGGGGAGAGGAAGATGAGGTCCTAATCTAATCCTAAATCTATTTCTTTTACTCATTGTAACAACCTCCTAGCTTTATAAAAACACATCATCATCTTTGTTGTTTGTCTTTCGGCTTTTCCCAGTAAGGGTTCGCCACAGCAGAACTCCGGTCGACTAATGATTGGCAGTAGATTTTTACAAAACGCCGAGGTGCCAGCTCGATGCCCAACCTTCAACAAAGGCACGCCCATTTACGCACTCATGTCTTTTGAAACACTACCCAACCACAGGGTGGACATGCAGACTCCACACAGAAGGCACTCCCAAGCCAAGCCGGGAATCGAATGGGAGAACCTCTTGCTGTGAGGTAACAACGCTACCACCGTACTACCGCAGCAGTCTCATCATCTACTTTCCTTAAATCCTGAATTCCCTTAGTGTCAGAGATAAACACTGCTAGCAATTATATCCCACTAGTCTTTCGTCTTTTTTTATGCATAGCAAGAGATTTCGGCATATCTCAGAAATGAAGACATTTCAAAGACACCTTCTGTCCTTTGACACTCAAGAAAAACAAAAATGATACATTTCTAGCTATGAGAACAACAGAATGCAGATGGATATATGGGAGAAAGAAAAAACATAGTTGGTGTTTTATTTAGCCTGGTATTACCCCTGGCTTCCCAATTGCATTTCTTTTAGTCTGGCACCACCCCCTGCCTTCACATCTCCTCCAAGAATGTCAAATAAGTCATATGGAGGCACCCCTCAAGTAATTAAGCTTGAAGAAAGGTTGCAGTTTCCTGGTTTATTGGCAGCTCATCTCCATTAATTTTAGCACTGCCACATCAATGTTAGAAAGTCATGTTACAGAAGTGCAAGGCTAAACTCTATCAAAAAAGCTTCCTATTTGGTCTGCTTACTCTATACAGACATTTTCAAGGGTTATGGTCTGTACCCACAATGAATATTCTGCCATAAAGATAGTTTGGTTGTAGTTTATACAATGCCTAGGCTAAACACAAACTTCTTTCTGATGCATAAGACTCCTTCTTTGGGTGAGGTCAATGAGTCAAGTACATAAAAGGTTGATTTTCTCCCTCCAATGAAACTTGTCTAAGTACAGCTAACTGAATGGCAGAAGAGTCAGTCACTTGCAATCACAAACACCTGTAACAGCAATTGATGCCAGGTATATTGACTGTATACATATCTGATATGACATTGCAATATAATAAATAATAACAATCAATTTATTATAACCCACCTGTGAAGATACATGCATGCACGCACACACACACACACACACACACACACACACACACACACACACACACACACACACACACACACACACAAACTCACATGCACGTGACCATCAATTATAGACACTCATATGAGTATGACTGCAGACCTCAGAAGGTTGACATCAAATGAATGAATAAATGCAGAAATAGCTATCGCATAAGAATGTATCTTCTTGGCTCACTACTTTCAGAATACATTTCTCATGACACTGTACATTTCTCCCTACACATACACATACACACACTGACACATACCTCTAAACTTCCTAGTCCAAGGATTAAGGAGCAAGCTGTAAACTAATGAGGGACAAAGGTTGAAAATAAATCAGGGTTGGATATTAACTGTTACAAAATTAGAAAGTTTCTAGAATAATAGGCTTTGTATTACTATACATTTTTTCTAATGAAATAACAATAGTTACAAGAAGCAGACCAAACTATGAGGCAAAACAAGATACATTCTGTGAAGTCAGAGAGAGGTAAGCATGTCTATGCCACCCACACGAACATTTATTAAACATGCACACACACAGACAATCATCAATTACAGCCACCTATATGACTATGAATGTACATGACAAGAAAATTGACTGTGATCAAATGAATGAAAAAATACATAAATTAACTGCCAAACAGGAAAATGTCTTCACAGTTTTCTTCAGTCAGAATTTACTTATTGCCTGTAACCCTTTTCTTTTAAACATAATTCCCAAATTTTGCTCAAGAATCAAGCGGAAATCTAAAAAAAATAATGTATGACAAGACAAAAATCTGGGCATGTATTGCCCTTATGAACTTAGGAAATTGCCAGAATACCTGGCTTTGCATTAGCATGCTTATCTGTCAGAAACTTAGTACCTGTTATTAGTTAGTATTGACTACATTCCCCACTGATTACTCAGAATAAAACAAACTTTGCAATGAACAGACCAAAATGTAAGGCTAAATAAAACACATTCTATGAATTCAGCATTTATACCCCCACCTATAAACACATACGTAAACACAAACACACACACACAAAAAATTACTTACCTTCCTGCACACTATATAAGTGGCAATTGTAGCTAATTAAAAAATAATTAGTAAATAAATGTGTCACACATACATACACAAATCTCTGACACCAGCACTCATACTTTCTTCTTCTTCTTTTTTCAGCTTTTTCCCGGTTAGGGGTTGCCACAGCGGATCACCTGTCCGCTCGTGATTGGCAGTGGAGTTTTACGGTGTTGAGTTGCCAGCCCAACTTTCCACTGAAGGCACACACACTCACACCTAGGGCCAATTTGGCATGTCCAATCCACCTACAGCATGTCTTTGGAATGTGGGAGGAAACCAGAGCACCGGAGGAAACCCACGCGACCACAGGGAGGACATGCAGACTCCGCACAGAAGGCACCCCAGCTGAGGATCGAACCGGAGAACCTCTTGCTGTGAGGTGACAATGCTAACCACTGCACCACCGTGGCCGCCCACACCAGCACTCATACTGCAGTAGTAATTTACTTTCATTCTCAGGCTGCCTCAGTCTGAGCCAGTCACCTGAAGCAGCCTGACCCAGTAGAAATAGCTTCTCACTGCTCCGAATTGCAATCTAAGGAGCCAGTTTTTACTGATGACTCTCCCTTCTGCAGAAGGCAAGAACAACCATAACAAGGCATGATTGCTTTGTTCTTAGTGCGAAGTAGTTGTAGTGCAAACAGACCAAGCTGAGTCCATTTTTTTCTTCTTTAAACAGACCTCAGAAGGTTTTTGAACTACGCACATGCTCAAAGTTTTGATATTGGTAGTGTCGCCATTAGCATTGAGGATAAAGTTGCCATTTTTGTAATAGAACAAAAAATAAACAAATAATGCATTTTTGGGAGGAGGACTCCAGCCTATCAGCCTGTACCACCAACTGTCCCTGTGCAGATATCAGGGATGGGATGGAGAATGAATTGGTCATTAATAGATAAGATAAAGCATGGCTGATTAGCTGTATTGTCAGCCAGGGTACTCTGGAATATATCTGCTACAGATCCATAAGTGTAGTATCCTTGTACATAGACAGCAGGAATGGTCAAGAAATCTGCTGTCCTGTTAACATAACAACAGACAAATCTCCTGGGGAAAGAAATCGGACATCATTTTCTTACATCATTTTCCAAGACAATAAATCACTGGTTGAATGCCAGAAAAAGCTGACAGTATAATCTGGTACAGCTTTTTTAAGCAGGTTAGAGTAAACATTGAAAGGGCAGCCATCAGACATTGTCCGCCTGGACTTTAGCAAGGCCCTTGACTTAGCTCCACATATGTGGCTAGTGTAACTGAAGCAGCTAGACTAGGACCAAGCATGAGTAGCTAGACAAGTGCTTGTGGGATGGTAAAACACTCACTGGTTTTTTTTTTTTTTTGAGAGAGAGACAATGTCCGGAATAAGGAAAATAAAAAACAGAGTGCTCCCAGAGTTAGTTCTAGGTGTAGTGATGTTTGATGTGGTTGTTTCAAGCATATCAAACAACAGATTAGGGTATCAAACTCTTGACTGATGACATAAAGATAGCTGCGGGCATGCAGAATGATGGCAAAATTCTAAAGAAAGGATTTAAAAAGGCTAAATGAGTAGGCAGAAACAGAGACATAGCTTGAGTGAGGCAAGGGAGGGGTAATTGCCAGATGCCAGTCATGCAGTAATGTAATACTGGCATTCAGAAATTAATGCTAATGCTGTGCTTACTCTCAGGGTTGATGAACTTTGGCACTTTTTTGTGGTATTTTGCTGAAGCAAGCAGTTTACTACAGTTTTTCGCGGGAAGAAGACTTTTACAGCACTACATGTCATACACTGAACTGACAGCCAAATAACAAAAATAGTAGCAAGGCATTGCTCACACTAGGACAGGACCATCAGCAACAGATGGAAAAGACAGTGGTAACAACAAATGGAATGGTGGTGTTTATCCTAGAAGGGGATAGACTTTAGAAACAAAAAGGTAATAATCATAGTGGCAGTGCTGTGTGCAGTTCTGAAGGCCATGAAAGGAGAAAAACATTACATTACTGAAAGAGGTCCAATGAAAAACCACTGTAAGGGTACACAGGATGCACAAAAAAGCATATGCTCAGAAACTAGATGTACTGTAAGCAGTGCTTCAGGGTGGAAACTAGAAGAGAGCATCACATGGTTAAACATGATCAGGGAGAATGCAAAAGGGTAATTTTGAACAGGAAGTAAAATGTGGCGCGTTGGAAGCAGACTGTGAGGACTAACTACTCCCTGGAACCATGAAAGTACTTCTTCATGGTGATGGGTGCAGTTCTATGGAACACACTATATGAATGGAGGTTGAAGAGGGAGCCTGGCCAATTAGCAATTCAAGTGTACATGTCAAAGGAGGAAAATGCCAAAATGGAAGGCACAGATGTAGGGGACAGAGAATGCTAAACTCATTTCAATTGTACACATGCTGCACTTATTGTCTCCTTCTGCCATGAAGGAAATATAATGTAATGTGATAGTGGCAATGCCAACAATGCTGCTGCTTTAGATCTCTGAATGTCCTGGTAGCATGCAGGCACAATGCTCATATAATACTTGTACATCACAGCATGTTTTTTCCGACTAGCTGAAGAGAATATGTTATGTTATGTTACATGCCAAAGAGATATATTAGGCATGCGATCTTGTAGGGGCTAGCCTACAACTTGTTATCCTACCACTATACTTTTTTTCTTTTTCTCATTAGTAGTTATTACATGCCAGGCTTGTGTACCTGTTATGTGAGATCCAACAGCATGTGCATTTTCTACACAAACACACACACACACACACACACACACACACACACACACACACACACACACACACACACACACACACACTTTAATGCAATGTTCTGTCTATCTCTTGCCATTTTCTGTGTTTTAATTTCCTACCTCCCATTTGTTTTATCTTCCTACTCTACCAGACATCTCCAGCCTGTAGCAAAGGATTCATACTACAACCTTCTATGAATGGTGAGACCATATTTTGAATGTGATTTGCAACCAGTTGGCATAATAGTTAAGGTCTTCGCCTCCCATGCACAAGGTACAAGGCTCGATCCTGACCTCTGACCAATGCCTGTTTGGAGTTTTCAGGTTTACTGGCAGGATGAGGCTTAGAAGTGGATAACACGATGGTAAAGATGAGTCTGGACATCCTATCTATCCAGGAGACAAGCTGAAAGCACAGTACAACAAAACAACTTGGCTTTGGATCCAGACTGTACTACTCAGGAAGACAACCTAGAAATGGTGTGGGAATTGTGATGAGGGAGACAGTGAGGAATGTCATCAGAATTAGTAAAAGACTCATGGCAATCAGATTCTAGTGTAAAGATAGGACAGTATTAATAATCTCACCCTATGACCCAGAGAAGGGTTGTGATAATAAGGAAAAGAGTGCATTTGCAGGACCTACTAGATAATGCAGAACAAGAGTGAATGGTTTTAATAATGGATGATCTGAATGCATATATAAGGACAGACAGAACAGGATATGAGGACTGCCTGGGTCCACATGAGTAGGCCAATAGGAACAATGAAGGACAGGCCATTCAACACTTCTGTTTAGCAAGTTGCCTAATGTTAGACAACACATGGTTCAGAAAAAGAGACAGTCACAAGATCCCATACACAAGATGCCAACATGCAACTCAGGCAGACTTCCTGGTAGTAAGAAAAGGACAAGGTTCCCTATTAAATCAATGAATGCTTAAAATAGCGAATGCTGTTTATCAAACCTTTATAATCGAAATGGCGAAATCCCGAACACACAGAACAGTGATTTTTTTTCCAGGGAAAAAAAGTCACTGGGCCATTTTCGGGACTTTGCCATTTCCTCCGCTGTGGTGAGATCTCAGAGTTGATATATTTAAGTAGGAGGGGTGTGGGGGCATTGGGGTAGAATCAGCAATTACAAAGTCATCCCTGTGAAAACTTTGGCCAACAGCATAAACCACTAGTTGCCACAATCAGCTGCATGCAGTGGTCAGATAAGGCTCTAAGGTCAACAGACCCAGGCTGAAGAATTGGGAGATGACTGGAGAGAAAGTACAACAATTCAATGAATTAATCAGGGCTCTAGCAGGTCAGGAAGAAGACAAAATAGATGGAGTTGAAAAAGAATGGCAGCACCTCAAAGGGCTTCAAAACAGATATGCAGTCAAACCAGGTAAGGAAATAAGGTACATAAGGAAAGCTGGGGGTAAAATGCAGAAATCCAGGAAGTCATCAAAAGAAAGGAGGAGTGCAGGAAAAAGTGGGTGATAGAAAAGACATGACCAGGCTAGGAAGGAATACTGGTTGGCTAACAAAGAGGCAGAGAGAGGAGTTTCAATAGCAAACAACAAAGCAACAGAGGTACTCTACCAACTTCTGGAAAGTGAATCAATGGATGGCAAAAAAAAACTTTATCAGGTTGCAAGGCAAAGACACAAAGATAAAGAAGATAGTCAAACATCCTTCATAAGGGATGCCAACAACAACCTGTTCACCAATCCACAGGACATCAAATGAAGATGGAAAAATTACTTCCAGCAGCTTCTAAATGAAGAAAAACCCACAGTATCTTTACTGTCCCAGACAGACCCTACAGTGAGAGAAGATAAGGAACCCACCCTGGAAGAAGTAAGAACAGCACTAATGAACTGATGTCAAGGAAATAGGGGATAAGTTGCCCGTGAGGGTATTCATAGCAGTATGGTGAGAAAGACATCTCCCAGATGACTGGAAAATAAGCAAACTAGTACCAGTGTACAAGAACAAAGGGGACATTCACAATCGTGGGCAATATAGAAATATCAAACTCCTATCACACTGCATTAAAATTCTGGAGAGTATGATTGGTAAATGAATATGCAGAGTAGTAGACAGTAAGATGGGAAATGAGCAGTTTGGACTCAGATCAAGATGCAGTATAACCAACCTGATATTTGCCGTGAGACAGATACTTGAGAAGAAGCTAGAAATGAGGAAAGAGTCCATCTGTGCATTCCTAGACTTGGAGAAATCATATGACATGGTCCTAAGAAAGCTGATTTGGGAAATCCTGCAATGGTTTGAAGTCCCAGAAACACTGGTAGAATTAGTGCAAGCTATGTACAAGAACCTGATGGCTCAAGTATGTACAGCATTGGTCTTGTAGAGGGGTTCCCAGTGGGAGTGGATGTGCATCAGGATTCAGCTCTGAGCCCACTGCTGTTCATACTGGTGATGGACTACATTAGCAAACAGGTTGGAGGGGACAGATCAACAAAGTTGCTGTATGCAGATGGTGTGGCATTACAGGTAGGCTCTGAGCAAGAACTTCAGCAAAGTGTAGGGGAATGGAATGTAAAACTGAAGGCACATGGGATGAAACTGAGTGCAGATAAGACAGTTGCAGGGGCAGCAAATGGGGAAATCAGGCAAAGCTGAGAATTCAGATAATAGGGAAATGGGGGAATGGGTTAACAGCTTCAAGTATCTAGGAGGGGTGGTTAAGAAGAAGAAGGGAAGTCTGAATGCAGAGGTCAAAGTTAGAATCAGGGGGATACAGCCAACTTGCACAGTGTTAGCAGTAGTGTATGACAGAATAATGCCAAATAAGTTGAAAAGTTAGTTGTACAAAACAATGGTACAACCACTAGTATTACATGGTATAGAAACCTGGTCAGTAAAGGCAAAGCAACTAATGAAGCTAGAAGTTATAGAGATGAAGTGCCTGAGACAGTTGGTAGGATGCCCACTGTGGGACAGATGAAGAAATGAGGACATAAAAGCAGAAGCCAAAGTAGCCCCAGTGGTAGAAAAGGTAAAAGAGAACAGACTATGGTGGTTCAGGCACATGTACAGAAAAGAAGAAAACAGTCTGCTGAAGATGACTTGGAACAGACAGGAGGAAGGCAAGAGGAAACAAGGACATTCAGCAAAGAGATGAATGGATTGTTTGAGAGAAGACCCATGACCGTCAAACATGAGTGTTGAAGAAATTAGGATACTGGCATTGAATAGGGAGAGATAGTGACAAGTGACACAATACCCTGGCTCCATGTATAAGAAATGGGGAAAAAAAGGGGTGATGATGATGATGATGATGATGATGAATATAAAAAACAGTCCCACTGTCTGTTTGCTGCAGTGTGGCAGTCATTTTATTTTTATGGCACACATTATGCTGTGCATTTAGAGCAACCAGACATTCAACCTGTCTAGACACACCATGCATGTCATTTCAGACAGAATGGGCATTCAACAACCAGACATTCAACCTGTCTAGACACACCATGCATGTCATTTCAGACAGAATGGGCATTCAACAACCAGACATTCAACCTGTCTAGACACACCAGGCATGTCATTTCAGACAGAATGGGCATTCAACAACCAGACATTCAACCTGTCTAGACACACCATGCATGTCATTTCAGACAGAATGGGCATTCAAAAGTCTTAACATAATTAAATTCCTAGCAACTCAGCTTTGTACTGAAGGTTGCCTGGCTATCCAACACAAATGGATGGAGTCCTGACTTTGACGCAATTAACCAGGGTTTGATTAGTGGCCCCAGCAGTGAAGCACCCAAGTAGCAGGACAGAAACTTTAAGAGAGGGTTCCCATTCCTCTTCCCATTGGGGTGTGGAGAGTGGTACACACATGCAAGCATACAGTATTCGAGCAGTTTCCCTGGTGCAGACTGAGGAAACCACCACTCATGCTTCAGGGGAGGGGCATGGCCTCTTGTAAGGAAGGCCCCTTACAAAAAGAGAGGGGAAGTCTTCCTCACCCAGCCTACTGAGTGCTCCTTCTTGATGCTTAATAGAGTGCATATGGGACTGGGGTCACACTCAGGCAAATCTCAAACTACCTCTAATAGCTACCTGAAAGATGGACCCCTCCTGGTTGACTCTTGTCCTGGTGGACCAAAGCAATAAACCACAATCACACACACACACACACACACACACACACACACACACACACACACACACACACACACACAAAAACAATCAATCTATGTGCAATTTAATGTTTTTGCAATATGGGAAGAAATGGGATTACACACAGAAAGTGCATGTAGACACAGGAAGAATACATAGATCACAGTCAATAATCAAATTGCTGAATTTATTACTTTTAGGTAACAGCAGTTAAGTGCTGTGCCATCATGACAACCTGTTCTCATTGTTTTGATTAGTTATTTAACTTTATAGCTCAAGTCTTAATTTGTGACTGTAAACCTGGTTTTACAGACTCAAAGATATAATCTGTTTTGACAATACTGCACCACATAGAAATTTTGAGGCAAAGAAGTACATCGCCAATAGGCAGTCAGATATATATTGTAATTTTATAGCTGGCAATATCTGCACCATGAATTATCACTTTTCAATTATTTTTACATAAAACCTATGCCTGCTAAGCTGAATGATTTAGTAAATATCTCTGTAACTGTTACTATGGATAGAAGAGTAAGCCCTATTATCTATGTTATTATACTATCTGAATGATGCTTTAAATATAACAGCTCAATTGATTTTAAGTTGTCTTAGGTCACAGGGTAAATGCCAACAACTTCATCTTGACAGCGTCATTTCTTTCTAGTTCCTCTCTGTGGGAGTGTTTTCTATTATCAAAAATAAGTCTTTTTTCTTGAACTCAAGGATATTTTGTTCACTTCTTTGCTCCTTGGCAAGTTACTCTTCCAGTAAGCAGTTCAGGTTTAGACTGCTGTAATAACATTTAGGAAATCATATTTGACTTTTTAATACAATAAACCTAGCACCATTTTTGTACAGTGAAAATCATTATTCATCTGATAACTATTATGCATACATAACTACTTTACAGTGCAGATATTTCCACATTATAGCTTTCATTTGTTTTCTCATCACAGACCACTTTGTATTTGTCAAATTTAATGAAACAAGAAAAATGCTTGGAGGACCTCCAAAAAAATCCCATCTATTACTTTTATTGCTGTAGCTTTTCACCTGTACTAGCAAGGCAGAACAAGTAAAGGTAGTGAGAATTGAAACTGCAGATTTATAATACTGTTAGCCATATGCTTTCAAGCATGAAATATTAATATATAGAGAAAGAGAAACAGAGGGAGAGAGAAAGTCAGGAGGAGAAATGACTCATTTTTTGGATTAAAAGGCTACTTTTTAATGATTCAGTTTCTCTGACTGTTGCATTAGAAGGACAGGAAAGGTGTTTAAGGACACAGATCAGTCACTGACTCAAAACAATTTTGCTCACGTCTGCACATTAGATAAATGTGCAATGTAGTAGTCATGAATTTTAAATACTTACATTTCTGTTTTTTTATCTGCTATTCAGTCATCCTTTGTTAAGTTAAACAGACAAAATTTTACAAATAATGTACTTAAAATATTCATCAATTGATTGATAAATCCTTTTCATGCAAGAGTCATCCCTGCTTATTTAAAGGGTCATAACACAGGAGAATTATTGTGCAAAAACAAGTAGCTTAATATTTGATACTGAGTGGCATTATAGGAAATAAAAGCAAAGGTAGGGAAATGAGATAAAATGTGGGACCTTTTGATTAAAGAATATGTGTGGGAAACCGAATAAAGAAGGCAGCATACAAGAAAACTAGAGGTTTAGGAAGGAATGCTGTAGAAATGAAAGATTAGTAGCCAGTAAGATAAGCAGTCTATATGAAAGGGAAGAAAAAAACTTGTAAATGTGTATAAGGAGGTAACAAGGGAGATCAGAAGAGGCTTCTAGGTACAGTAGTGTCTTTACTACTATAAATTCTGTAGCATAGACAAATAAATCCTTGATTATGATTCAAATGACACAGATTAATTAGCAATCTTGCAGTTAAAGAAAAAGGCCAGGGAAGGCATGAGTTAATGACTGATACTGACTCTCACATCTTAGGGTGAGGGAGATGGCATAATCTACACAAGTATAGATGCCTGCTGGTGACTGTATATATTTTAGCAGGTCGCATGAGGTCTGGTGATGTGCAGTCAGGGTTTGCTGCAGGTATGTAGTCACATAAGTGTCACTGGATACAACTGTGTAGGCCCTGCCCTGGTAGCACACATGCACACATCAAGCCATCAGGGTGAAGGTATCAAATCTTCTAATCCTTTTAAGAATAACATCCATTTCCACTAGCCACTTTTATTTACCATCTTCTAACCAGCCATATAATGTGAAAAGAATCAGCTGATTGGTAGTGGAGGGGAAGCTGGCTATCACTAAGGACTCAGGCAAAAACTTTGTAACATTGATTGTTCTGTGTGCAAGGACTCAGGCAAAAACTTTGCAATATTGATTGTTCTGTATTAATTTCAGTACTAAGTCCTTACTTTTTTAAGACACCATTTTGTGCAATAGATGCCTTCTAATCATACATCTTAAAAACAGCAGGTATACAGAGTACTTTGCATGAGTAATGTCAGATTATCAGCCAAAGTTATCTGAGATATACAGCATGACAGGGGAAGGCCTTGTGTGAGTAAGAAAGCTACTAAGTTAACAATTACAACCTGAACACAGAAGGTGGTATAATACATGCACCATTTGTATCACGGAATCTGAGTACTATGCTAAAATCAGCTCCGTGAAGAAAGAATAAATACTATATACACTCCTCTTTTAAACGCCACTACTGTATAGAACCAAATTAATTTCAAGGAAATGAGATAGTAATTATGTAAAGGAGAACTAAACAAGTTGAAGGATCACCTGTAAAACCAGGACTACAATAAACAAAAGAAATGTATCCCCTGTAAATGAAAATATAGTTAGTGGGTCAGGTCTACAAAAAAGAAAGAATGAATAGATTATGTTTCTAATACACTGTACTTGTTAACTCAGCAAACTTCAATTATCTTATGACAATATTAAATAATAAGAATGGAAGTGCAGCCCTGTTTGAGAGTAGCTAACTGATATACCCCCTGTAGAAGATAAGAGGGAGCACTATGTATAGTGAATCAGCAGACAGCAATCAGCTTACAAACACTAGCAACTGCTATGCCAAGTCTTATGAAGATATAAACAGAAATAAAATACAGACTTTCTACAGTACATACTTATTTCAGATTACTACAGCAATTCATTCATCTTTTGAGGGGGCAGATAAAAGGAGCTGATTAAATATCTGTCATAATTGTTTTGGGCTCCCTCTCAGCCTTGCTTACTCTATTCATTTACATTAGAAAAGTTCCAAACAGTTCTCCAAGCTGTAACCCTGGACTCAAAAATGCAACCTTTGAAGTGTGGCATGCCACAAATAAGGCCATCAGTAGTCTTCAATTATTAAATAATTAAACTTATCCTATGCATAAAGGAATGCACTTAGTCCACTGCACTCCATACCTGAACTGCAAAGTTCTCTTTTCTTCTAAGATCCTTAGGTTATAATTTTAAAATGTGCACGTCAGGGCTTACATATAGGCAAACTAGGTGACCACCCAGAGTATCATTTGGCCAGGGGTTCTTCTTATTCACATTTATTTATTTCCTGACATGGAGAGAGAGAGAGAGAAATGCAACTACTGCAACTGCAGCACCCCTTTTCAAAATGCCAGAGTTTCTGAGCTTTGGTCTCAGTTTCAACCATGATCTATATAAAAATCAAGATTCTTTGCATATATTTTAGGTGGGTTCAAGCTAGCTAAGAGTACAAAAATTTTGAATGTTTGACTAAATAAGACACTCTTTTTGATGAGCAACAAAAACAATAGGTAAGTTGATTTTTTCCTGGCAGGTAAGCTGATATAATTGGAAATGAACAGCTCAGCATGTCTGTCAACTGTCCCCAGTTTTGTTTTATTTTGCACTGCCCCTTATAAAACTGTTTGATTACCTGGTAAATCACTGAAGATTGCAGTCAGTCAGTATTGCCAGACATTGCCATTTCATACATATTTTTCAGAAAATGCATGCTGATGTAAAGTTTGCTCTATTAAATTTTTAAATTAATTAGAATTTTTTTTAAAGTTGTCTATTGTTTTGAGTGTGAACCTCCTTTATTTTGGCATAACCCCTTTTTTGAGCAAAGAAATTGACAGCCTGTGTGACTGAATTGCTTGGACTAATATATTTCTGGAAAGTTAGCTAAAAACAGTCAGTGACTTCTCAGAAAGTCCTTAATTCAGTCTCATTTTTGGTTTTGTCCTCAGAAAATGTGTGATCTTCTGGTACATTATTGAGGACTGCAGTCACTAAATAATGACAGGTATTTGAGTTTCAGAGTTCTTTTCCTATATAAAAATCATAACCTGTTATTTACTTACTTTCTGACTATATAAGGGCAATATTTAAAATCTGTCCATTAATTTGGCCCTCTGTCTCTAATTATTATGCCAAAAGGTTGACATCTACTTGAACACATTACTGTGTGTTCCATATTTTATTTATTTATTTACTGTTTATTTTAACAGAGTTTTACATCTGAAATGCACACAGAGAAAGAAGCTATAAGTTCTGGAGCTGTCTGTGAAGGAAAATTACTAATTGCCATTTGTTCATTATTGTGGTTTTATAGGACTATTTTCATTTGTTTGGAACAACTTGGGCTTCTATGTGTGTGGAACAAAACTGAGATACATTACATAGCCATCACTTTAATTTTGAGGTATAAATAGAAGTGATTATGACTGCCAGGTTGCAGTACAGAAGGAGGCTTTCTGAAGATTAAAGTAACTGATCCTTTTCTTATTTGTTCAGTAACACTAATGTGTCTTTGCAGAACTTAAAAGACTAATGTGCATTTTAAATAAAATGACTACTCTACTGTGATTACTCTGTGCTTCTGCGAAACAAAGTTGAAATATATTATTGTGGCCATTATTATTTATTTTATCACAGTCAGACATTTAAAGTATACATAGTCAGTAAAGTGGCTGCAGAGGTAATCTGTAAGTAAAAGTAACTTGCTGCCATTGTTTGATCATTGATAAACAGTACTTATTGATCTCATATAGCAGACAATGTGTCACACAATCTCAGGGGGATTCAATAAAGCCTACATGATAATTTTGACCATGTTCTTGTCACGGCTCGATGTGCACGTGGCCATGAACCATTTTAGATTCAGTAAATTCAGTGTAGAAATGCAGTGTGCACTCATGCTCAGACACTGAAACTTCTGTAGCATGCAAATTATAGCATAAGTAGCTGAATTGTATACTAATGCAGGAAATCAATATGGTGGAGTGATTTAACAAGCTGTAAAGTAACTGTGTAGACTCTGTGCTTGTGTTGGCCATGTATTCAAAAGTTTTTCAAATTCAGCCATGCAAAGGAGTCTACAGAGAAATAAGAGCAAGTGAATGTCCATACACTTGTACAGAACGGATCCTAACATTTAACCCCACACACACATTATGACATTTGCAGACATGTTTGATGCTGGAAAATTATATTAACAATAGCCACAATTCCTTATTAAGTGCCATGGCATAAATTCAGCTTTGCATTCCCACCCCCCAATTCAAGAATATACTCATAACTAATGCAGAAATTTAAAAGTCTAAACTCCATGAGACACATAATCCAAAACCCACATTCCTCTGTACAGATATATACCTGGGTAATACCCTCCCTTAAATGCACAGCATTGGACTCCCTTCCAGTTTTTCTGCCCACATGGTTACTAACTGTGTAGATTCAGGGCTGTCAGCATTGTGAATATGGAAACAAGGTCAAAACTCATTAGAATTGCTGAATGCCAAAAACGTGTAACTGTGTAGGGATGTTCACTTCATGTCGGCACTTCCACAGTGTTTGTGTTGAATGCATGGCAACAGTGAATGATAACATCAGGAGTGTGCATCAGGTTAGACTTACAGAGGTGTACATGGAGGTCTGTGAAGTGTAAAAGTGCATGTAAGCAGTGCACGATTCACAAGTTCTGTGTCATCCTCTTTACTGTTTGTTAAAATGTATCCTATCTGTCAACATTAAATTAAAATTTATTTTATAATTTTCATCCTTGTTTATACAATTCAGAGCTTAGTTCAACCATGAGAAAAGGAGCAATGAATGGCAGGTTTCTCAGTGCTGGTCACATAACTATTCCCGTGGAAGCATGTGTATGTGTAAGGCTATAGAAGGTCCTGGGTTCTACTAGAGGGTCTGCAACCTTCTCTCTACTTTTTGAGCTGCATATTTGTGCAATATCACAGGCACAGACAAAAGTAGTAAGATCCCTTGTATGCACCATATTTCAGCATCGGTACATGCAGAATCTGTGCGTGCAGTGGATCACAGCTGCACACTGCACTAATGGGCACTAGTGGAGTTCATATGTTTAGTAAAGTAGCAAATGTTTTTCATAGCAGATAAATACAGCATAAGCAGATGACTTTCAATACTGTGGAGCTATTCAACAACCTATAAAGCATTCATGTAGCCTGCACTCTGTTCTTTCCTGCATACTTTCATACCATGGGAGTAGACACAAGGAAATTCTAGGCTTGAAATAAAATAGTCTCAATCATTGCATTTGGAAGGTAAGTCCTGAACCTGGAATGTTTTCTGAAATAATATTATGGCATATCCTTGTATACTTTAACTTGGTGCAGTAATGAAATAAATATTGGTGGATTTGTACAGAAAGTACCTTAATATGTAACAGCAGACACTTTTTTACTTTTATGTGTCCATTACTAAGGTTTTCTTTTTTATTCCTCTTGTTTTTCATTGAATGTTTTGCATGATGCGCCACATAGCGCAAATAGCATAAGCAGGTAATGGCTGTGTTTACTGGGTTTGTGCAAAGTGCAGCAGACCACCTGTTAAGCAGACGACCAAAAATAGTAACCAGATACATTCTATTAATGCCCTTGGCCATCGTGAAAACCCAGCCTGGAGTACAGATAGTACTGGGTGCTAGTACAGAGAGTGCAACCTTTGTTTTATTGCTGTGATATTGCAGTTTACGGCAAGGAAGTGCAAAATAGACAACTGTTTCCTCAACATTCTTGTAGCAACAGATGTAAGTGTAGGAGTGGCATACACATGGTCCTGGGTTCAAATACACTATATGCCATATAGTATTATTTTTACTTAAGTTAGCAATGTGGGTATTGTTTGCACACTATTTACCATTGCACAAACAGGTGTAACTTGCATACATGTATACTTTGTTTATCATTGCACAAATGTGCTGCTCACCACGCTATAGAATGGGTCCCTATTATATGATCAAAGATGCATTCTTTCGAATGTGTCTTGATTAAAATTGAAAGCACGAAACAGCAAAATACCGAAAGGGCATATAAGCAAATTCTTTCCCTGGGAAAGAAATTGCTTGGCCGGCTTCATTATTTTGCCATTTTCATCACTGTAGTGTGATCTCGGAGTTGATATATTTAAGTAGGAAAGTGGGGGGGCATAGCCCCCCCATGTCGGGTTGTGTGGGGGCTGAAGCCCCCCACTTTACGTAATGTTTTAAAGGATTTTTTTTTTCTTTTTTGGAACAGTGACTTTTTTTCCCTGGGAAAAAAATCACTGTTTTAAGTGTTCAGGATTGTAAGCTTTCCCTTACATGGGGTCAATAAATCAGTGTTCGCTTTTTTAAGCAGTCGCTGATTTAATATAGACCCTGTAGAACTGTATATATGGCGTTTCCTTCTTGGTGTTTATTGCCCATTTCCCTTGTATGACATAAAACTACATGTGGAAACATTACAAATTCAGGGCACATTCTAAGTATACATCATATATTCACAATACATACATGTGTTGCCCCCCCCCACCCCCCACAACCAGTACAACTCTGGGGGCTCAGTATTTTTTTTATACACATATATCAGCCACACTACAAAGTGTAAGATATAATGTCATGCGCTCCCTCATGGACAGGGCCAGTCAGTGGTGCTGACAACCTTGAGCTGCTAAACTCAAACATCCAACTATGCTCAATAAGGGTACTTGTGTTTTTACACAGCTGGGTTTCTACACACCTAGGGCACACTCTACAGTTATTTTATTGGCCAAATATGAACCTATAGGCCTATGTGCCTATGCAGGCCTCCCAACCTGTTGTCCCCCACATAGCCTGCTGATGTCATCTACCATAAAAATAAAAAAAAAAAAGCATCAATGAAACAGTACGCTTGTTGTGCATCTCAGGCTGCATCTGGGAAGAAGATAATTTAATATCAGTTGTCACTTATTTCTTTCAGTCTCTGTACTGCTCAAAATCTATAAAAATGCAAGCTGTCTGCTGCTGAGATCTAACACCAAATACAAGCATAAGAGACCTATCTACTGAACTGTGAATTTTGCCTTTGTCTACAGATTATTTTCTTATTTATTTAGTTCTATAGGAAATTTGCATGTGGCAACAAGTAACTACTCATGACTTTACTGCATTATAGCTATTACTGACTAGTCTCTATCATGGCTAGTGTGTTGCCTTATGCTGTTCTACTACTCCTGTGAACTGTAATGCATTGAGGTTTTCATTGCAATCTCTGGCTAATGCTGTTTTGTAAATGCTGCTATTTGCCATGTTATTTATGCATTTGAACTATACTGTATAGATTTTTTTTTACTACACCCTCTGCTCTTTTTCTAAATTGAACTGTATACAGATTCTGCTCCTCCCTACTTTTTCTACATTAAATATCTTTATACTTTTCCTCCTCTGTCCAAACCCCATCCTAACTGTCTCTTGTTCCCATTAATTTCCCTGTAAGAATCCTATTTACCCCTCCCTGCTCCTTACTACTTGATCCTTTACCCTTTCTTTATCAGCATTTTCCTAATACTTCTCGGATCTTACATTATTCTTTTTTTCTTAGATTTATTCAGCCCTACATTAGTGCTAACACCAGCCCACCTGCCCATGCTCCAAGGACAATCTCCATTCAAATGAATTCCGAAACTTTCAAGTGCACCTAGTGTGCATTATTGTATGTTAAGTGGTTTCTGATGCCCTTATCATTGTAAATTCACATTTCTCCAAAGCTGCCTTCTGCACATCACCTCTTCCCTGTCACCCTCCCACTCTCCCCACTAGCCTCATAAACTCCAGCTCTTACCCTCACCTCTTCCCTTCTATTTATGTTCTTTCTCTGCACTCTCTGTATAACCACCTAAGCTTTCAACTTCTCTTTTCTCCTTTGTAACCTACCTATAAGTATTTGTTTAAACATTTCTCCTCTCCCATTTTGTAATTTAGCCATCTCTGCTATTCATTCTTCATACTATATCCTTCTAATCTATTTTTCCTTACAACTAGAACGACCCTCCCAGTCACTCTCCTGAACTCACTTCACCAGAGAAAGCTATTGCCTATATTTGATTTTTTGTCTGCTACCTTTTTTTTTTGCAACAAACTTCAACAGAGACTCAATTTTTTCTTTGACCTTTTTACTACAAACTACAAGTTAAAAGTATGAAATCCTTTCTGTGCATACTCACTGATTGTTTTTTTCCTTCTCTTGTCCTGACATAGAATCTGGCTCTTGCTTTTTATTCCCAAAACCATGAACCATCTTAAATCCTCCTTCTCCATCTCCTCCCTCAACAACACTCCCATCACTGTTGAGTCTAACACCAAACTTCTAGAGGTCACCATAGATGACCAACTCAAATTTGACTCCCATATTGTCAACAACATAAAGTAAACCAACCAAAAACTTGGACTCCTATATTGAAACAAAAAATGTATTTCCCACAAGGCTAAAACCTCCATTTCTCATGCATACCTTCTCCCAACCCTCTTCAATGTCTCTCAAAACCTCAGCAATCTTCAGACCACTCTCCTATCTCAGTTAAAATCTACCTACAATAAAATTTCCAAATTTTCTACTGAACAAACTACCTCTCACAACACTGCCTTGCTCTTAAACAATTAAACTTGCTAGAATTTCCTCATCAACTGCTTCTCTCACAACTAAATATCATTCATTCCATATTGTACCTGCCCTCCTTCTGTCCGGCCATAATCTCTCCCATCTCCCCCTACACCCTCAAAAGGACCCTCCAAAGCTGCAACCAAATTTTCCTCCAGATCTATACACCCAAAAGTAAAACAGGTCACAACCTTTACAGTAATTCGGCTGCACAAACTTGGAATAAACTTCCCCTGGAAATAAGAAATATCAAACACACACAAAAATACAACACTACTATCAAAAACATTGATTTTTCACTGTACTCATCCTCCATAAAAATACATACTACTACTCTTCTCCCCCTCCTCCCCCCTAACTTTCTATTTCCCTTAACTCCAGCTAATCACAGTCTTCCTGCAACTATTTGACTGATGAATCCCTCTACTTATATTTATCTGTAAGCTACTCAAGTATACCATAAATCATTTCCTCTCATACCCTGCTGGACCAAATATTTCACCTTCATATACTCTGATTATCCCACTTAACTCTTCTGTAAAGCTTTGTATATAATTTTTTTATGGAAATAATGTATATCTTTTTTGCTGATGCTTTTTTCATTTGATGTTTACTTTCTTCTCAAATTGCAATACTTGTGTGGAGCTTTTCTCCCTGGGCCCCCACTGAAAAAGGGCGTCTGCTCAGTCAGAATAACCCGGTCAACAAATGTCAAATAAAATAAATAAATAATAAAGTTAACCTGCAGCCATGTAAAAGTCAGACTTGTGACATATAGCTTGTGTTAAGTACTGAGTTCTGTAATCTGCATACTTAGATAAGTAGGGGTTCTGTTCTCACTAAAGTCAACTGTGTGTGTGTTTGTGTGTGTGTTTATGTGTGTGTGTGCCCAAGAAGAAAACGTGTGTATCCTGCAGTTACTGCCCCAATCTCAGAAACTGACAGCATTTTGATACTTGCTCCTGTCTACACATCCATTTCAGGCAGGCCTCCCACTTTCTTCTCTCCCACATGCACTGCTGATATCTTTCACTATAAGTTGACTTCAGACATGTAAAAGTTAGAATTTTGCTATGGCGCTTGAGTAGAGTACTGTGTTCTATATTCTGTGTACTTAAGTATGAGTTCTGTTCTCACTGCAGTCAACTAGTGTATGTTTCTCTACTCAGCTGAGCAGACATGCTGTTCTACAGTTACCTCTTCAATGGCATGGCTTGCCAGTATTTTTATTCCTGAACCTGCCTACACATTCACTTCAGGCAGGCCTCCGCCTTCTTCTCTCCAACATGCAATACAGATGTCATCCACTATAAGTTGACCTGCAGACATGTAAAAGTCAGACTTGTACCAATGTGCTTGCATATAATACTGTGTTCTTCAGTCTGTATATTTAAATAGGTAGGGGTTCTGTTCTCACTGTAATCAGCTGGATGTCTGTGCATCTCTATTCAGCAGAATAGATGTACTATCCTACAGTTACTTCTCCAATACCATGGATTGCTAGTCTTTTGATACCTGCACAAGCCTACGCATCCATTTCATACAGCCCTCCCAACCTATCTCCCACATGGCCTGTTGATGTCATTCACTATAAGTTGACCTGCAGACATGTAAATGTCAGATTTGTGCCATGGCACTCCCTTATAGTACTGTGTTCTGTAGTCTGTGTACTTAGGTAGGGGTTCTGTTCTCATTGCAATCATCTGCATGTGTGGTTGTGTGTGTGTGGTGGGGGGGGGCACTGTTATCACCATGCTGGTGTAACACCATATGCTCAACCGACAAGGCTGATGTAATCAGCTATATCAGATTATTGTGTATACAAGCATCTCAACAGGGTAGGATCAAATACTGTCACCTTAGGTTCATAGGAGGTTACTAGGCTACTGACTAGGTTATGCAGTTGTTCCCTTATTGACCAACCTGTAAGGTCTAGATTTGCAGTGCAAGTGTATGTTTAGCAAGATTGCCCTTATCCAAGAGGGACATGGGTGACACACCCAGGGTAAATCTCTGGTCTTCCATCCAGTTATGTAAGTTGCACCTAAATGGGGTCATTGAAGAGCTCTGTTTTATGTGAATTGGGAGTCTTTTCCAGAGGAGTTGTACTCTCTGGGAGATATATCTGTCCTGTTAATGTCGTAGGCTAGTTTAAGATTCCTAGAGTGAGTAAATCTTGTCCCATGTGACTCGTGGATGTATAGCATTCCCATTAGGTCTGGGTCTGAGACTGCTCTATAGGCCAGGCACAAGTTGCCTCTCAGCAGCATAGGCCAGGCACAAGTTGCCTCTCAGCAGCCTATAAGATACAGAGTACAGTGACAGGGACTTTCAGTCTCTCCATGCAGGTCATGTCTTGCAGGCGATGAAATGTCTTGGTGAGAAACCTCTGAGGTCTTTCCAGCTGCTGCAGGTGTCTGTTGAGGTACATACTGTATTAGTGGTCTGATGATGGATGAGTACAGAGGAGTTATAACACCCTTAGCTCTGGATGTGATGCCCTTACTTATGAGATTTGCAATATAGAAGGCCTTCATTACCACTGTGGATGCATGGTGATTGACGTTAAGGTCGCTATCAACCTGTGTTCCCAAATCTCTTGCCACAGGGTGTCAGCTATGGTGGGTACTGTTAATACTGTAATGTGCAGGGACTTTTCGTTTGCCGAAAAGGATGATAATGCACTATTCTGCATTTATTTTGAGACTGTATCTTTGGCATCAATCATTTGTCTGTGTAAGGGATTTTTGTAGTATGTCAGCATCGTTGGTGGATTCAAGGATTGCCCCCAGGTTGCAGTCACCGGCGAACATGGTAAGCCACAGACCACCTATTTTCCCCTGGACATCTGAGAAATACAGTCCAAACAGTAGGGGGCCCAGCACAGATACTTGTGGTACAACTGTGGTAATGGCCTGATGCTAGAGATAAAATCACAGACTTTGACTGTATGTGTCATGTCGGTGATACAGTTGGCTACCCATCTAATGGTATATGGGTTAATTCCCTGTTTTTTTTATTTCTCCAAATCTTTTGGGTTTCTTATACCATGACTGGAATGGACCCCATTCCTAAGTCAAAGTATAATTAAAGTTTATGAAATTAATATTGTTTCACTCTTTCATGTCAGCCAAAAGTGCTTTTCTCAGTACCTGCAATGTGCCCAGTAATGACTCCTTCTGCAGTTCATATGAATTTACATGTATTGGTAGTGTATCTAAATAAGATTTTAGACTTTTTTTTATGACCAGTTGCTCTTACTACTATTGGAGCTATCTGTGTATCTTTTCTCCACAATGCTCTCATTTCTGCTTGCAGATCCTGATATTTTATAACTGTGTGTCTCTCTGTGTGAAGGACACTGTAGTCACCGGGTGTGGTAATTTCAAAAATCATGCTACTTTTGCCTTCTTTTCCTGAACCACTATATCCAGTTTTCTAGCATCTATCTTTTGAATTTTTGGTAACAGATGATTTCATGTGTTGTATACTTCATAATTTTCTATGATGCTTTGTGGCTCATGTTTCTAGTGCTTTTCAGCCACTTCATAACCATAATGTTTGCACAGTCTTCAGTGCAACAGTCTCATCATATTATTATGCCTTTCAGTATACAGTCCTTCTGCCATTAGTATGTCACAACCAGCAACGAGGTGTGCAACTGTTTCCAGTTTGGTTTTACAAAACCTACAGTTGTCTGTTTCTCCCACATGTTCAATGGACTTTGTAAACCAGCGTGTATGTAGCCCACTATCTTGAGCCACCAATATTAACCTTTCATCTCTTGATTTGAATTCACCTCTCCTTAACCATTCCTCTGTTCATTCCTGATTAACAGAAGTTTTCTATACTTCCAACTATATTTATGCATTTTCCACATTGCTTGCCTTTTTATCTGATCCTTCACGTTACATTTGGTCTTTTGTTTTTTGGCACATTCTGTTGCTGCTTGATTTTTATCTACTTCTGGTCTGATTTCCATTCCTACTTGATGCTGATATGCTTCTGCTAGATTTAACAGGGGAAGTCATCTTAGATTTATTCTCCTCATGTTTCAAAACTTTCACTATGTTTAGGTCTCGTGAGGTCAGCAAATATGTGTAGAGTCCCACGATTGCAGATCTGTACATGCAATCAGTTTCAAGGAGGCCCATCCCTCCTTTGGAATGGGGAATATATAATCTTGGTATGCACTGATTTGTATAGATCATTTGGTGAGCACGAAGCATCCTTCTTGTTTTAATATCGAATCTATCCAACACATTTTGGGGCCAATCAATCACTCCAAAATTGTAAGTTAGGACAGGAAGAGCAAACTGGTTTATAGCTTGGATTTTGCTCCTAGATGTCAATGCTGTTTTCAGGATTAATTTAAGTCTAATTTTAGTCCTTACTAAGTTTTACTCGCATTTGTTCATGTTTTATTGCTGTCATCAGTTTCTGAGTATTTATACACTCCATCTTGCTCAAGTTCATTTATATCACATTCTTATCCCAAACTGATGTTTTCCTGCTTTAAGGTTGCTTTTGCACATTTATCAAGGCCAAATGACAATCTAATATCATCTGAAAAAGTTTTGACAACCTGCAGCTGTGCTTTCAGTTTCTCATCTGATGAGCTATACAGTTTTAAATCATCGACAAATAGAAGATTAGAAGTCCTCAGACTTTGTTGTTTTCTAGGAGCCAAATTGTAGCCATGGCCTAAGCTGTTAAGTAAACAGCGTAATGTTAAGTAAACAGTGTAATGGGTTAAGGGCAAGTCAGCACAGCAATGGTGACAGAGAGTCACTCTGGAATATTCCCCTTTGAATTTTTATACCTGGGATAATAATTTTTTCTTTATCATGGTTTAATTGCAAAGTGGTCTGCCATTGTTTCATGGTCACTGTAACATAGTAGATCAGTGTAGGATGTATCTTATATATTTTTAAGCACTCTTTCATCTGTGAATGTGGAATACTATCAAATGCTTTTTTGTAGTCAACCCACGCCATACTTAGATTCTTCCCCTTTTTACAGTTCTCCACTATAACTTTATTTAACAACAATGATCCTTTGTTCCACATGACTTTCCTTTATTGCCCTTTTGTTCTACTGCCATAATTGAGTTTTCTTCTAAATGACTATCAACTCTGCCAGCATCAATTTCCAAGTATAGTTTATATGTCATTGGAAGGAAAGTTATTAGTCTATCATTTTTGGGGTAGCTTGCAGGTTCACTCTTAAGTAGAAGCATTGTTTTGGTGTCTGTTTGTGGTGTGCATATAAATAGTTCTTACTCATGGCTAGCTCTTCATGCAAAGATGTTAATAATTTTAACCAAAAGTTAGGAACTGCATCTGGCCATGGGGTTTTGCAATTAGAGGCTTTTCTTAACTTTATTTCAATCTCTCTGGCTGTTACTTCATCCCATTTCATATCCTGCACCTTTAAACTTTTTATTCTTTCTTTTACTTCTTTTATCCATTTAGCATCTTTGTTGTCTTCCACTGGATCTTCATAGATACTTCTCCAAAATGCAGCTATTTCTTCTTTTTTTGGCAGTCTTTCAATACCTTTTACCTTGTTTCCCAATTCTCTATAAAAATTGCCTATTTTGTACTTTTCCTTTGTATTTATCAGTGTATCTTCTAAGTTTATCCACCTGTGCTTAAATTTTTAATTTATTATTTGCGATAGTGCACGATAGATTTTGGTCTGTTCTAATACTGCACACTGCTTTTATCACATCTATCTTTCTTAGTAGTTTTGTTGATCTGTTCCCTCTTCTATAGTCTTCTAACAGTGGCACTTCTTGTATTAACTGCTTTATATTTTTCTCTATCTGATATTTCCATGATGGTATTCGATTTCTCCCCTTCCTTTGCCTCACTACCCTGTGCTCTTGTGGTAGAACTTTATCATTTATTAATTTAGCTGCACAGTAACATATCCTGTTTACTTCTGTTATATTGCATGGATCTCTGTGGATAGTCATAATTACTGTATTCATTTGTTTTATCGGGTCTATATTAAATCAGTGAACGCTAAAATAGCGAATGCTGATTTAGTGACCTTTTAAGAGTGAAAGCTGACCATCCTGAAGACACGGAACAGCAATTTTTTTTTTTTTTTTTGTGGAACGGCAATTCCTGGGGAAAAAAATCACTGTTCCATGTCTTTGAGATTGTCAGTTTTTGCTGTTAAAGGGTAGATAAATCAGTGTTCACTATTTTAAGTGTTCGCTGATTTAGCATAGACCCGTTTTATCAGACTTCTGACTTTTGGGGTTTCATTGACCTTCTGCAGTCTATTTCTTTCATTTATATTAATATATCTATGTCCATCAAATCAAGCAACTCTTCCCTTAGTTCATTTTCTTCTAGACTGAGGGCACAGCCTTTATTTTCCACTACCTGCGGGCATTCTATAGAAAGTTCTATAGCAACTTCCTGTGACACCTTCTCTTCAATTTCATCCTGTACCATCCGTTGCTCTGTCATATGGGAACTCACTGGCCTATCAGTCCTCAACATTGACTGCATCAGAGTTTCCGTGGTCTCCTGTTCCTTCCCTTGCTGTCTAACTTTAAGTGAATGTTTATACTTATTTCCTGTGGAAGGCTTCAAAGTATCTTGATATGGCACCTGACCAATTGCTTTCTGTTACACTGGTTTCCCCTTAATTTGGATAACCATTGCTCTATCCTGTTGTCATGCTTTCTGCATTAGATTTTCTACACTGAATCCTTCACTTTGCAGGTCCTCCGTAACCTCAGCTTCTATTTCTTTAACTTCTCCATTACTAATCTCCTTTTCTACTTTTCCTATTTGTCTTCTTATTTTTTGTATTGTAAAGTTTTCCATATCCAAATTCCTTTGCCTGTATTTTTCTTCAAATATCTTTAGTGCTGCTCTTTTTGTATTGGTTAGTTTTGCTTTCTCCTTTGCATAAATATTACACCATATTAAATCTATTTTTCTTTCCCACGCCCATATTTCTTCTTCAGATGTCTCCTGATCTCCCTGCTTCTCCTTTCGTTGGGGACTCACTCCATCATGTTGTGATGCAGTCTGTGTTAGACTTTCTACATTAAATCCTTCACTCCTCAGACACTCCATAACTTCAACTTCTATTTCTGTAACTTCTGCTTTACTAATCTTCTTTTCCACATTCCATCTTTGTGATATTAATTCCCTGCTGTGTGAGTTTATCAATGATACCTCGGTGGGTGATTGTGTCAAAAGCCTTGGCTAAGCCAAGATAGGCTGTATGTAGTATTTTGCCTTCATCCAGGGTTTTGGTGACATTCTTGAAGAAATCCACCAGGTTTTAATAAGCATGATCTGACCTTAATAAAGTCAAAGTGTGTTGGGACAAGACTTTGAAGGTCACCTATGTCTCTGTTGATAAGGTCCATGATTATTTTCTCCACGGCCTGGCAGATATGTGTGGTTAGGCTTAGAGATCTATAGTTCCCATGGTCGGTTGACAGACTCCTTTTGTGCAAGGGAATTACTGTTGCTGTGTTTCACTCTGCTGGGACAAAGCCAGTACTTACACTGTGGTTGAAGACAGTGCCAACTAGTTCCACTAGGTCCTATTTTAGACCATTTATTAGACATTCTGGGATATTATCCAGTTCCATGGGTGCTGTGTTTCTGGCCATGGAGATTGCAGTTATAAACTGCTCTTCAGAGATACTAGGTAGAGGACTGGTGACAGGTATGCTTTGGGGTATATCTGGTGGGGGCAGGGGGGATGAAGGTTGTCCAAAGCTGTCTTGTAGCAGGTTGGTGATGTCCTCAGGATCAGTATGAGTGGTACCGTCCAATACTAAATTCAGCACTAAGCTGGCCCTTCACTTTTATTTTTCTGACATAGCTAAAGAATGCCTCCTGATTATATTCAGCTAGGGATGGTAGCTTAGGTTTGTACATGGCTTTCAAGATAGCTAATTTGCTTATTCAAGCTCGGGAGGGTCTCCTTCCTCAGTTGAGTCAGTCCCCACTTGTTCTTAGACATTGCTTTCTTCCACTTGTATAACCTAGTTATGCTTGATGTCCACCAGGGCAGCTTGTTTACTGTGAGGACCTTGCTTTGATCCATTTACTTTCAGCTGACTCTATATGTTTGCATAGGTGTTTATACAGCCCATCTATGTACACCTCTGTATAGCAGTCATTGTAATCTTTGTCTGTGTAGTTTGTTAAGCTCTTTTTGGGAAGGCATGTTTTCTGAAGAAGATTCTAACTCAGAGTGTCTACTTTAGTGTCACTGAGACATAACATGGTAAAGCAAGGGCCAAACCATGGCAAACAGGGATGGAGCCGTGATATGACCCAGAAGACCTAGGTCTAATTAGCAGATCAGGTAGCCGAGGAGTCAGCTGAGGGTGGGTGTAAACAGTATTTTGCCATCTCATCTTATTGAAGGATGAGAGAAAATTCCCCAGCTAGGACTAGAGTGCATGACTGAGATTGGAGGGTACGTCATTACTTGTTACCATACCTCTAAAGCATTACAGGACTGGAATTATGGTATTTCACTTTCACAGGCAGCTAACAATGCCAGATTTTCAGTCCTGGGATGGGGGGGGGGTGCAATTTAACCTGCTTCTTGGTTGGCTCCCAGTGGGGGTACATCTTGTGGGATGCAGCAGTCAGGAGTAAGATTTTTGCACCCATCATGCTTCAAATTTACACAGGAGCAGCAGTGTCACCAATATGGTAAAGGAAACATTAGTCACTTGGACAGCAGTTTAGAAATCCTGCACACATCACGTTGCAGAGTAAGGTTAGGGGAACAGGACTAATTATTCCCACCATTCATCTTCACGCTCTCCCTCCTGAGATCAATTTGGAACAAGTTCTTTTGGTACCTTCCAAAATTAAAAAAAATTACTTCCACTTCCATGCATCCTGAAATATCCCTCCATGCCTGCTAGGAAGTGTAAAGTCCCATCTAGCAAAGCTCTTCCATCAGCTCTTCAACATGAGTGTCTCCACTGACTATGTTCCTGATGAAAGGGGAATGGCAGTTGTAGTGCAGCTGCATAAAGCTGGTCCCTCTACTGACCCTGGGAATTGCAGGCCTATTAGTCTCACTAGTATTATTTGCAAGGCTTTGGTATGCATTATAGATGAACAAATAAACAGTAATACAGGTGACCTTATATCTCTAGATTCACATCTGTTTGGCTTTGTAAAAGGCATATTTTGCCTGCTCAACCTGGTTGAGTTCTTTGAAAGGGTTACTGAGGCAATGAGTAAGGGACATATAGTCCACACTGCTTATCTAGATCTTGTCAAGGCCTTTGACATTATCCCCCATCCTGGGTTATTGACAAACTCGCCCAACTCAACTGTAACCCATACATAGGTTGCTGTATTGGAAACCTGCTGTTTCGCAGAATCTATATTAGTAAGGTCAGTGGTATTTGCTCTAGAAAGAAAACATCACTAGCATTGGTATATATTTCTGTAACAGAAAAGCTGATATCAAGTGACAGTGTCTAAGCAAATTTGCTGGCAATTGTAAACTAGAGTGTTTATCAAATCCCATTCCGATACTCAAATTCTCCAGCAAAGGCTGGACCAAATAAATGTTTGGTGTATTAATCTTGGGCTTTACTTTAATAACAATAAAAGCAGCATAGTTCCTTTTTGTAAATCCAGCATCAGTACTGCTTACTATATAGATAACATTCCACTTAAATTTCACGCAGTCATCAGGGACTTGTGCACATACCTTCATAACAGGCTCAGCTTTGACCACCATGCCTCTGTGTTGGTTAGAAAATCATTTCTACTTTGCACAGTGTATCCTTTGTGGCATCATCTCGAGGTCCAAACAAGTTAATAGCCCAATTTTATTCTTCCGTTATTAAACCCCCTACTGAATACAATGTACCCTTTAGCATGCTCCTCACAAAGCATCTAAGCCATCTTGAGAAACCCTAATGTTTCCTCTCCAAAAAGATCTAGCATCTCAGTACCCTTAGTTAGTCTAACAGACTAATAGGTCTGTCACTTTACTTAACATCATAGAGACTCCGGAGGGCCAGTCACTCTCCTTAGTTTTCTTTGTTATAACTGGCCCAATACTCTTTGTAATTGTTAACCTAAATAGAACAAGTAGTAAAGTAAACACCCATTCTAGAGGCCTAACCCTACACTATCACAGCAGCAGGACCAGACGGCACAATAGATACATAAACTAATGCAAACCTTATTTCTGGAATAGGATGCTCTTACCTATAAAGCAGAGTACTTCCCTAACAGCCTTTAAAGCCATGATGAATGACTAGATGGATGATCACAAGTTTTAACCAGGATTATGTGAAGAAAATCTGCCTCATGAGGGACACTGCTAGTTACCCTCCAGTACTGCGTGATGGGGCTAAGCTTCTTGATGTTCTCCTTTGGCTCTAAGTTTAGTAAGAACCTATGAACTTATAAGCACTGATGACTGCCTGGATGATAACCTCTTGTGAACTGTTTTAGCCATGGGAAGCACCCCTGCTAATTATATATACCAACTCCAAGGTCACACAGCAGTAAGGAAAGGGCATATAACCCTCCCTAGCATAACTTCACTTTTGTCAGTATTTTGATTTTTCAGTCTTTTTTGGTTTCAGTCTTTTGATTTTTCAGATATTTTAAGTACACCCATATACACACACACACACACATATATATATATATATATATATATATATATATATATATATATATAAATGATGTATAACAATACATTGAAAAATCAACATATTAAACAGCAATTGATTGAACAAATGCTTGATCAGCAAATAATTGAAAAAATAACAAATTATCACTGCTAATTATATATAACAACTTTGTGATCTCGATAGAGTGAGGAATGTACAAACTCCGTATCCCAGCTGTACTGAAAACTCATACAGAAAAAAAAGCTGGTACATGCAAATGGTAGAGGCTTATACTTGTCTGTAATCCATATATGTATGTATGTATCTGTCTATATATATATATATATATATATATATATATATATATATATATATATATATCAATGTACTTCTATTAAATAAAGTGGAGCAATAACACAAATAGGGAGTATATCTTTGCATCTTTCGTTTTGTAATCTGAACAATAGTTTGAAATAACGTGGACTGCAGTAGTCAATTTGCATAATTACTTATATAATGTTATTCATGAAAAATAAATCAACTATCAACAGTATAATGACATTAAGTCACAAAAACGTAAAGTATAACATACTGCACAATCATTAGATCAAACATCATAGTGTTACAGATAATTAATATACAGAGTATGCGTCTGAACATAAGCTAATTAAACTTTTCATAAAGCCTTTTTTTCTCCTCACAGCCACTGGTTATTTCTCCAGACATAATTAAGTGAGAACTGCATGCCTATATATTTTAGCACCACATTAGTACTTAACAAATGGTGCCACGTCCAACCATGATTTTGCCTCACAGCAGTAATCATTCAGAATTATGACTACAGTTTTGATCTTTGCTCTGTAGTACATCAGGCTATATGATGCAAAACTGCTTTTTAATTTATACATTACTGATAAACAGACAGAGCCGCAGGACATGACATTTTTTACTTATGCAGCTCTAGCATTTCTCAATATTATTTCTTTTCTTTTCTGTATGTATGTACTTGCACCACTAACACATGTTACTGTTTATTTTCTATCTGCAAATTTTATTGAAAAGAACAAAAACAGAGAAACAGTGAAATGAGAATAGTACAGCATACTCAGGGCTAAATATTGTGTTTCTATGAAAAGAACGTATCTCAGTGCTGGAACAAGGAGATTTAAAAAAAAGTGTTTTAACAGAGTTTATATCTCGAGATGAAAGCTAGACTCATGGATGAGGGTGGATGAGGAAGCAGGGATTGCCAGTCACAGCTAATATCATAAGCAGCAGTGGTGCCGAATAAACCAAAATAGTGGTGACAGTACAGCACACCAGTGGTAGCTATTGCCATATACTTAAAGTAGACTGCATTTGAAACTGTTTGAATATTTTCTGTAGAGCTTGAGCATTTTGAGGATAAACAAGATTATCAGAGACTTTATGATGGATCAACTCCCTTTACCTGAATGTGGATAACAGATTTTGAAAAGAACACTGGCAGAATAAACTCAAGCTAGAAGAAACCAGTCAGGGAGAAAGGGGAGGTTAAGTGAGAAAAAGATAGTTAAGGAGATAGTAGAAATCAGATTTGGAAAGCAATGCTGAGCTGTAACAGAAACTTAGCTAATAAAACAAGGTAGGCTACATGTGTTGTTTATGGGCAGATGTAATTATATAAATATACTGACAGAAACCCAAATAATGTTATAGTGGAAATACTGTTACTTGGATTTAGGAAGTTTATAAAGGATATGAAAAGAAGGAGCAGAGGCGACCAAGTGGTATATACAAAAAAAAAAAAAATAAAGCATAGCATAACATACGAGAAAGAAGGAAAACATTAATTCAACTATATAGACAAGCTGCACCTATACATAAAGGTCTCATACACTCTTCCTTCTGTTCCCTTTCAGTGGTGTTATTGCATATTTTCAGCTCTACTCAATGGATGTATTAATTTTGCTTTATCCTCCCATGTTCTTGTATTACACTGCACTGCATTGCAAATATTTACTATATTTGTCTTTAATCTAGATTATAGTTGGAAAGTATTTTTGTGGATCAGCCCAACTACCTAATTAGCAAATGATTTAATAGAAAAGCAAAGGAGTTAAGGGTGCTGACAAGCATAACTGTTCATGCCACCAAGATGATTATCCCTTACACACCGATGGTAAAAATAGTTATGAAAGCCAGGCAAATTACTGCATGCCAGACATAAGTTTGTATGGCATCTCCCTGAGAAGAAATACTGTTGGTTGTGAGGAACTAATTGTGTAAGAGACTGTGGCATGCAGTAAGCAATTCAGGAATTAAAAGAAAAAGGATATATGGTAAGGATATATACCCAGTGTGGCTAAATGAGTTGGGAGAGGCTATTAAAAAAGGATGGCATGTAAAAGAATGACAGGAAGGCTCGCTCAGAAAATGAAAAGGATGTAGAGAATATGTGAAAACAGCTTACATTATCCATTAGGGGTAGGCAGATCTTGATGTTGACCTGGCTACATAACCAGAATGTAGTCAAAGGAATTTTAAGATATACTAGAAAATGCAGGAAAAATCAATGTCTGGTTATGCTGCTGAATGGGGAATATGAAAAAACTATGGGATAAGGCAGATTTACTGAACATTATCTTACTACAGTGTTTAGAAATCACTGGATAGGTAGAGTTCAGTCTTGGGAGCGGAGGCAGGCAGTGATGATGCACAGTGTTGCATAGATAATTATGTTGATAACTCTGCAGAAGTGCTTAAACAGAATAGGTAATGGATAAAGCACAGAGACAATGTGGGACACATGCTTAATGAGAAGAAACTTGAAAAATTAGCTAGATGAAAAAAAAATAGATTTATAGTCCCTTCTTTGGAAGTGGAATAGAATCAGAAGACTGTAGAGTAGCAGTGGAAGTCAGAATAAATAAATGAGGATCCTTCAGGCCTTAGGTTAACCACATACTTGTAGGGTTGCTCTTGTACAAAGAAAGATAAATGTAGAATATGTAGGGGTAGACTCGAAGAAATCATAAATACAGATACTTTCCCATGAACACAGCAGCTCAATTTTACACAGCAGAGATCTTGTAAATCTAGTTAGACAGAGTGCTAGGACTGTCTGCAGAAGACTACAAAATAAATCTACTGGATGTCCGACATTGGTAAAATTGCTAAAATAATACCTCAAGTGGGCTAGTGAAGAAGATTTTATATTTTGTGAAATTTAAATTTAAGTTACTGAGTTGGATGGGAAGTGGCTTGTTCATAAGAGGAGTATTGCAGTTAGTTACACATGGTCCCATAATGCAAGAAATCAATAAACGGCTCTGAGCTATTGGTGTTTGGTAATGTACTGATACTATTCAACATACTTTTTACCACTTCATTCTGAATGAAGAGGAAAAATTCATCCAGCTCACACATAACAACAAAAATGGGAAAGGACAACATGCATGTGATTTGCCACAAAGTATATCCTGCCACAATACTTGGGGTAAGCTGATAGCAGGCAGCTACAACTGAATGCAAAAAAAAAAAAAAGAAAGAAAAGGAACGGGGTCAAACTATAAGGGAAAGACTTGGGTATCGAAAAGAAAATCACCTAAGTAAAGAGAAGTTGACAAAGATGTGGAATCAGATTATGTCAAAATAAAGCAATGGGTGAAAGTCAGAAAGACAACAAGTCAAGAACTCTGAGGTCTCTACTCATTGGAGCTAACATCAAAGCACTTAAATGGAAACAGTTTTAAAATTAATAGGTACATCTGTGTTGTTTCAGGTGCATGCTGGAAGTGACAAGCACAAAGTATAGTGATACACCAGCGGAATTATTAATTAATTATTAATTAATTTCAAAACTGTTCCATTTAAGTGCATTAATGCTAACCCCAATGATGAAAGGAGAATCTGCCAGCAAAAAAAAATTACTAAACACTGGTTTCTATCTCATGCTATTAATGATGCAATAGTTACTAATGTTGTACAATGAAGTATGTTAGGCTAACAAATGTGTTAGACACATTATATGCTATCGTACAGGAAGCGATGTATCAAGAAACCAAGGCAGATGTAAAGAACATGCCTGACAAATTATAGCTGCTCAGCCAGTCAAATCCTTATTCTGTGGAAAAAGTAGAGATAAAACATAATAAACTATTACTTATGCTGATGAACTGGTGGCAGTTTCATTGCAAAGTCATCACAGCTACAGCCCATTGCTGGTGGTAAAAAAAGCTTCCAAGAAAGATCTGACAGCCATAATGTATGGCTCGGGGTGGAAGTTATGAGATGCTGACCCTACATTTCTTGTTGCTATAGATTAAACATGTTTCATATGAACACGAAAAGCTAGTATTTGCACTGATTCTCAAGTGCAAATCTTGTACAAAAAACACTTAAGGATGTGTACAATGTTCATTCCAAAAGCTTCATGGGAATGCAGATAAACAGGACATTACACTCATGATGTATCTGCTCATAATTACGGACTCTAATACAGCTATATTATGGGCCTGGCACAAGAGTTTCCAGGAATATAATAAAACATGACATCATTCCCAGTCTTAACCTCTGATGTAGTAGACACAGCTGGCTGTGAGTCAGCAAAGAGACTACGGTGCTGACTCATCTTTTTCAGGGATGTTATAATATATAGTATCTTCCCTCAGAAAAATACTGAGATAATTTGT
>NC_056751.1:277869531-277894531 GCF_019279795.1 Protopterus annectens
AGTATCTTGCATAGTACTATATTGGACAATGATCAGGTTGCTAATTTTGGTTCTGTAGATCTTTATTGAGCTCCTTCTCCTAGAATGAAAAAGAAAAGTGTGTCATATGTAAATAGTGTGACATTCCTGCATTTTTTGTGGGCAGTATTCATCACACACCACCTTCTGTTCACAGATAAGGTCTTAGTCACTATGCAGCAAACATCATGCATTGTCCACATTCTAGTTCAAGAGACTTACATAGCAGTACAGTTATCTGCATCATGGTGTGCTTATTTCATCATACAAGATCTGATAGACATGCAAGATCTGATAGACATTCCTATTACATCTATGGAATATGGGTTGGTTGAGACGGTAACTTATTTTATTCACTTTGTTTGCTTCTGTTTGTTTGTATGTTTGTTTGTTTTAATGACCAGTGAGTCTTCTTCATCTTTCGGCTTTTTCCAGTTAGGGTTCGCCACAGTGGAACACCTGTCCGCTCATGATTGGCAGTGGAGTTTTACAATGTCGAGTTGCCAGCCCAGCGCCCAACCTTCCACAGAAGGCACACACATGCACGGACTCACACCTAGGGTCAGTTTAGAGTGCACAATCTACCTGCAGCATGTCTTTGGGATGTGGGAGGAAACCAGAGCACCCAGAGGAAACCCACGCAACCACAGGGAGGACATGCAGACTCTGCACAGAAGGCACCCCAGCTGAGGATTGAACCGGAGAACCTCTTGCTGTGAAGAGGCAATGCTAACCGCTGCACCACAGCGGCCGCCCTTTAATGACCAGTAAGTAATCCTAAGAAACCTGTCACAAAACAGGCCATATAGCAAAATATTGCAATGTGCACAAAATGATATAAAGTAGTCCATCAAATTTAACATCTGCCAAAAATGAGGCAGTAATAATGCTCCATAAAACCTGTGAGGACATGCAATTAAATATAATTTTCTTTCAGTCACAGATAATATAAATGGCATATATAAGAAGTGTGGATGGTATTATAGAAATGAGGGAAAACTACATTGGCAGATAAGTTAAAAAATTGACATTATGCAGACAAGATGCTCCATAAATTTATAAGAAAGCAAAATACGGATACTCAGCAGTATGTCAAAACATGCAAAACTGATGCAACCACATATGCAAAGTAACAGGCAAGGTAAATTAATCATTTAGTCAAAGAACATGGGTTTAGCCATTGTTTCTAATGCAGTGGAACAAATAACTTTTAGAGGTATGTACCTTATGGATTCTTCCGAATAATTTGTAGTCTTTAAAGTCCCCTCATCTGCATGGATTCTATATTATCATGTGATTTCACAGTTCATAGGCTGCACCCACTATCACATTCACAGCATGCATATCTTGAGTATACTCTGTTACAAGTAACACATCTACAGGTTACTAGTATGTCTACCTTTCACATTCCATATTGGACCATTCCATTTATACACATTAACTTTAATTGTACTAGGTAGGGGCCATGGTTAACAGTATAACATACTGATTCTCTGCAACATAATTCAGTGTTTCATAATGTAGTTACAAGCATATATCTTTTTAAAAATATATGCTCTGCTGGACAGAGGCACACGGAACTAATGGTTCTGCTGGACTGAGGCACAGGGAACCAGTCTAAGGGGGCGGCGAAAGCCAACACATTCTGGCTAGGCTTATAGATGCCCACGAACAGATAGCCTAGTACTTACCTATGAACCTATGAACCATTAAAGTTGTAGTGCTATCTTGTCTTTCCTCTTTATTGTAATGCACAATGTTGTTTCTTCTCTTCATTTTAGAAAGTTCAGAGGTTGCTAACAAAAAGATCAACGGTCTAAAAAAGTTCAGCTGTCAGAACTGCCTAGCAGCCTTCTCTCTGCATTCAGTTTCTTACAGACTTCTCCATGGTGATCCACATCTAGCCTTTTGACTTATAAAGAGTTCAGCCCACTTTGACCTTCTGCTCCTATGTAGAACAAATGGTTCCTCAAATCCTTGGTTAAAGGAACTAACCCTTCATCAACAAATAAATAAGATACCCAGAAAATGATGCTCCCCACCTTTTCACAGGACCAAGCCCTGAACACACCATTACAGTCCAGGAATACTGCATCAATGGGCCCTGACAATATCCCACGATGTGTCTAAAATAGCATGAAGCATGATTTATCTGTACCTTAAAAACACTGTTCAGTCTCAGCCTCCACACAAGCTTTGTACCCCAGTGAATGAACAATATCAATGATCATATCACTGCACAAGGGGATGTAGTGGAGAAATGTACCCAACTGGGAGTAAACCAATACCTCACCCACCAGATTGAAAATTGGCTACCAGATAGGACTGAAGAGGTCAGGATGGGGAAAATTATCTCCACAGAAAGACCGCTCATCAGTGAAGACCCACAGAGCTTGGTACTGGGATCTCTCCTATTTGGCATATACTTCTGTGAAGTAAAGGCAAACACCAAGGGTCTCTGGCTGATACAGTGTGTGGATGACTATAAATTAGGAGCATCCACTGAATACCCAAATGACTCAGACATTCTGCAGGAATTCTTGTCCCAAACAAATAATTGGAGCTAGAGCCATAGACTAAAAATAAATTCTAAAAAAGTGCATTACTTACCCTTTGGAATCCCACTACCTCAGTAAATGAACACATTGACAATGTACTCCTAAGAGTGACTCCTGTAACTCAGGAACTGGGAACATATGTGGACAATAATCTTACATTCGATGAACATGTGACCAGAGTATATATACATATCTACCACACACACATACACACACATATATATATATATATATATATATATACACACACACACACACACACACACACACACACACACACACACACACACACACACACACCATAGTATGGATATGGATGTTCAGGACAATTTAAAATTGAGTGTGACTGCCTCTGCCTGTAAGGCACTCCTCTTGCCTGGTGACAGTACTAGGAAGTTTCCTAACAAGTTCCTACTCCCAATCCAGTGTCTAAGTAAATGGGAATGTGTGCATTTCTTGTGCATTTCTCCTTGCAGCAAACAGTATCTTGCATAGTACTATATTGGACAATGATCAGGTTGCTAATTTTGGTTCTGTAGATCTTTATTGAGCTCCTTCTCCTAGAATGAAAAGAAAAGTGTGTCATATGTAAATAGTGTGACATTCCTGCATTTTGTGGGCAGTATTCATCACACACCACCTTCTGTTCACAGATAAGGTCTTAGTCACTATGCAGCAAACATCATGCATTGTCCACATTCTAGTTCAAGAGACTTACATAGCAGTACAGTTATCTGCATCATGGTGTGCTTATTTCATCATACAAGATCTGATAGACATGCAAGATCTGATAGACATTCCTATTACATCTATGGAATATGGGTTGGTTGAGACGGTAACTTATTTTATTCACTTTGTTTGCTTCTGTTTGTTTGTATGTTTGTTTGTTTTAATGACCAGTGAGTCTTCTTCATCTTTCAGCTTTTCCCAGTTAGGGTTAAGCCACAGTGGAACACCTGTCCGCTCATGATTGGCAGTGGTTTTTACAATGTCGAGTTGTGCCAATAGCCCAACCTTCCACAGAAGGCACACGCACGGACTCACACCTAGGGTCAGTTTAGAGTGCACAATCTACCTGCAGCATGTCTTTGGGATGTGGGAGGAAACCAGAGCACCCAGAGGAAACCCACGAACCACAGGGAGGACATGCAGACTCTGCACAGAAGGCACCCCAGCTGAGGATTGAACCGGAGAACCTCTTGCTGTGAAGAGGCAATGCTAACACCGCTGCACCACAGCCGCCGCCTTTAATGACCAGTAAGTAATCCTAAGAAACCTGTCACAAAACAGGCCATATAGCAAAAATATTGCAATGTGCACAAAATGATATAAAGTAGTCCATCAAATTTAACATCTGCCAAAAATGAGGCAGTAATAATGCTCCATAAAACCTGTGAGGACATGCAATTAAATATAATTTTCTTTCAGTCACAGATAATATAAATGGCATATATAAGAAGTGTGGATGGTATTATAGAAATGAGGGAAAACTACATTGGCAGATAAGTTAAAAAATTGACATTATGCAGACAAGATGCTCCATAAATTTATAAGAAAGCAATATCGGATACTCAGCAGTATGTCAAAACATGCAAAACTGATGCAACCACATATGCAAAGTAACAGGCAAGGTAAATTAATCATTTAGTCAAAGAACATGGGTTTAGCCATTGTTTCTAATGCAGTGGAACAAATAACTTTTAGAGGTATGTACCTTATGGATTCTTCCGAATAATTTGTAGTCTTTAAAGTCCCCTCATCTGCATGGATTCTATATTAGCATGTGATTTCACAGTTCATAGGCTGCACCCACTATCACATTCACAGCATGCACATCTTGAGTATACTCTGTTACAAGTAACACATCTACAGGTTACTAGTATGTCTACCTTTCACATTCCATATTGGACCATTCCATTTATACACATTAACTTTAATTGTACTAGGTAGGGGCCATGGTTAACAGTATAACATACTGATTCTCTGCAACATAATTCAGTGTTTCATATAGTTACAAGCATATATCTTTTTAAAAATATATGCTCTGCTGGACAGAGGCACACGGAACTAATGGTTCTGCTGGACTGGAGGCACAGGGAACCAATCTATAGAGGGCGAAAGCCAACACATTCTGGCTAGGCTTATAGATGCCCACGGACAGATAGCCTAGTACTTACCTATGAACCTATGAACCATTAAAGTTGTAGTGCTATCTTGTCTTTCCTCTTTATTGTAATGCACAATGTTGTTTCTTCTCTTCATTTTAGAAAGTTCAGAGGTTGCTAACAAAAAGATCAACGGTCTAAAAGTTCAGCTGTCAGAACTGCCTAGCAGCCTTCTCTCTGCACTCAGTTTCTTACAGACTTCTCCATGGTGATCCACATCTAGCCTTTTGACTTATAAAGAGTTCAGCCCACTTTGACCTTCTGCTCCTATGTAGAACAAATGGTTCCTCAAATCCTTGGTTAAAGGAACTAACCCTTCATCAACAAATAAATAAGATACCCAGAAAATGATGCTCCCACTTTTCACAGGACCAAGCCCTGAACACACCATTACAGTCCAGGAATACTGCATCAATGGGCCCTGACAATATCCCACGATGTGTCTAAAATAGCATGAAGCATGATTTATCTGTACCTTAAAAACACTGTTCAGTCTCAGCCTCCACAAGCTTTGTACCCCAGTGAATGAACAATATCAATGATCATATCACTGCACAAGGGGATGTAGTGGAGAAATGTACCCAACTGGGAGTAAACCAATACCTCACCCACCAGATTGAAAATTGGCTACCAGATGGACTGAAGAGGTCAGGATGGGAAAATTATCTCCACAGAAAGACCGGCTCATCAGTGAAGACCCACAGAGCTTGGTACTGGGATCTCTCCTATTTGGCATATACTTCTGTGAAGTAAAGGCAAACACCAAGGGTCTCTGGCTGATACAGTGTGTGGATGACTATAAATTAGGAGCATCCACTGAATACCCAAATGACTCAGACATTCTGCAGGAATTCTTGTCCCAAACAAATAATTGGAGCTAGAGCCATAGACTAAAAATAAATTCTAAAAAAGTGCATTACTTACCCTTTGGAATCCCACTACCTCAGTAAATGAACACATTGACAATGTACTCCTAAGAGTGACTCCTGTAACTCAGGAACTGGGAACATATGTGGACAATAATCTTACATTCGATGAACATGTGACCAGAGTAGTAAGAAAGTCCTTCCTATTTGCACAGCTGATAAACAAAGGGATTGTCTCCAGGTCCAGGAATGTCATTATCCCTATTTACTCTCCTCTCATCAGGACAATCATTGAGTACAATCCCCCTGTGGCATGTATCTGGCCAGGCATATTCAACAACTTGAATGCCTACTTACATTCGTCACAAAGACAATACCAGGATTAAAGCATAAATCCTACACGGACCACATCAAAGCACTATCACTGTATCTGGTAGCCTAGAGACTGCTGAGAGATTACCTGTGTCTGGCCTATAAAACATACTCTGACACTATACAATGCATCTACTCTACATCTGCAAGTCAATTGGTATCAGAAATACTTGTTCCATGGACTTAAACCTCTTTTACAACTTAAACAGAACAGGTTGGAGAGATGGGTATATCTATGAGAAGCTGCCATTATTCTGGAACAGACTCCCACAAATGTAAAACAAACTTCATTCCTGTCCCTCTTCAAGTGTATCCAGGATCTATGGGTAGGAATAAGGAAATGTATTCCTTGACTCCCCTCCCCCCCCCGTACTAATTAGGAACAGAGACAGCATGTAAATGCTCTTCCTACTATATGGCCCATATACACACTCAGTGATATTTCCTAGAAATAATCACAGTTTCACCCAAAATTAATCTCTGTCCCATAGGTAGTATATGACTATACATCCTTGACCTAGATATCAGTAATTTTAACCAATGGGATAATCATCCAGGCTTAAAATGGTCCAGAAGGGCTGCTAAACTAGCGTTCAGCTATGAAGCTGTGAACACAGATGTTCAGGACAGAGTTCACATCTCAAGGTATCTCCCATCTCTAGAACAGCATCCACTGATTGTCAGTTGGAGTAGAGTACCCTTGGAACCTTCAAGGAAAAATTAGATAATCAGATGGGTTACCACAAATTATCGTTAGCTTCTCCCTTTTTAATTTCTCCAAGTCTTCGGGGTTTCTAATACCATGATGGGATGGACCCCATTCCTAAGTCAAAGGATGATTAAAGTTCATGAAATTAGTATTGTTTCAATCGTTGATGTCAGCAAGAAGTGTTCTTCGCAGCACCCATAATGTGCCCAGCAATGACTCCTTCTGCAATTTGAATGGTGTTACATGCATTGGTAACATATCTAAATATGATTGTAGATTCCTTTTTATAAGACCAATTGCTCCTACTACTACTGGAACTGTCTGGGTATCTTTTGTACACATTGTTCTTGTTTCTGCCTGCAAATCCTGATATTTTATGAATTTGTGTCTCTGTACACAAGACACTGTAGTCGCTGGGTGTAGCGATTTCAATGATCAATACTGCTTCTGTCTTCTTTTCATGGAACACTATATCTGGTTTTCTTGCATCTGTCTTTTGAACTGTTAGTAATGGGTGATCCCATGGGATGTAGACCATCATTTTCTGTGATGCTTTGTGGATCATGTTTCCAGTGTTTTTCAGCTACTTCAATACCGCAATATTTACACAACCCCAGTGCAACAGTCTTGCCACATTATTATGCCTTTCAGTATACAGTCCTTCTCCCATTAGTATGTCACAACCAGCAACAAGGTGTGTGACTGTTTCCAATTCTGTTTTACAAAACCTGCATTTTTATGTTTCGCCCACATCTTTAATGGACTTTATAAACTAATGTGTATATAGCCCATTGTCTTGGGCTGTCAATATTAACCTTTCATCTTTTGGTTTGAATTTGCCTCTCCTTAACCATTCCTGCATTTCATCCTGATCAACATGAGGGTCTTCCAGAAGTTTTCTATACTTGCAACTATATTTATTCATTTTCCACATTTCTTGCCTTCTCATCTGGTCCTTCACCTTATATTCGTTCTTTTGTCTTTTGGAACTTTCAGTTGTTGCCTGATTTTTATCTACTTCTGGTTTAATTTCCATTCCTGCTTGATGCCGATATGCTTCTAAATAAATAAATAAACGGTCCAGGAAACAGCTAATTAAATAATTTAATAAAAGTTCACACAATCGCTTTCACCCTCACTTGATGCAGGGCTTTTTCAAGTGAAATACATAAATATAATATCCCCCATTTAAATACCCTATATGGTAAAAAAGGCGCAAAAAGATTTTAAAGTAAAATGCACCCCTTTACGTTTAAAGTGCTAAGCAAGCAGCATTGATCAATATTGTATAGATAAATTCATCCACAGTTAAATACATACTAATCAATGATTGCAATTATTTCCTACTCTTAAAATACTAACCAAGCAAAAATAAACAATATATTTACACATGAATTACTTCATCCATAATTTGTCAAAGTCTTCTTCTTCTTTCGGCTTTTCCCAGTTAGGGGTTGCCACAGCAGATCACATGTCCGCTCATGATTGGCAGTAGAGTTTTACGGTGTCGAGTTGCAAGCCCTGCGCCCAACCTTCCATGGAAGGCACATCCATGCACGCATGCACTCATGCCTAGGGTCAATTTAGAGTGTCCAATCCACCTACAGCATGTCTTTGGGATGTAGGTGGAAACCAGAGCACCCAGAGGAAACCCAAGTATCACATTAAATACATTCTGCTCAATGAATGCAATCATTCCCTGAACAGTTCAGTAGAAAGCAATACATAGACACCTAGCTTATAACAGTCCTTAAGCAGTTAAAAAAAAATAATAAGGGCTTAAAAATATACAATAATATGATAATATAATAAAAATAGCCAAACGGGATGTAATAATGTAAATACGTAGATACTGAAAGGTATTTAAAACCCAACATATTGTTATAACATCTCAGCCCTCTTAATTAAATAGGGATTAATGGAAATATGGTGGTTTAAACCCGGGGGTTGGGCTGCATTCAGTTTTAACTGCCAGTAGGTTTCCCTATAGCATAGCCAATTCTCGCAATCACCCCCCCAGTCAAGACTGTTTCAAAGAAAACCCGACCAGGTTTAGAGCAGGATCTAAATATCTATATAATGCAAACTGGGTAGGAATCAGTGTCTGTAGGTCCCCAATATCTTTATTTATGAGGTCCATGATGATCCTTTCCATAGCTTTGCAGACCAAGCCTTATAAGGCCAAATATACTATACCCCTGGTTGTGCAGTTACCTTTGTGGAAAGGGTACAATACTTCTGTAATTGCCTATAACTCTTTGTCCATAATGAATCTAGTAACTAAGATTGAACAGTAGTTTTTGGGCTTAGGAGTTCATGATCAGGACACCATCTGGTCCCATTGATTTCGAGAAGAGCTGTGTTTTTGCTTGGTCCCTGAGGGGTCTTCACCCTGGGCATCTGAGATGTCAGGGTGGCAGCACTTTGTAATTCCTTTTCAATTTGGGGATCCTTTAATGCCCTTTTGGTGGGGAGAGGGGGGAGAAGTTTGCACTGAACCTGTCAGTTAGGATGTTGGCAGTGTCTGTGGGCTTGGTGTATTTTTTGTCATTTTGGACTAATTCTGAGCATATCTGGGAATTCCCACCCAGGTTCTTAACATAACTAAAGAAAGCCTTGTGATTATCCTTAGTGTCCTGTGCAATTTTTCTCTCACTGGCCTTGATTTTATGAGTGCCTGTAGTTTTTTGCTAATACTGATCAGAGATGCCTTCCGTTTTTGGGATTTTGCTCTATCATATAGAAGCTTCCTCCTTCTATTGTATAGTTTGTTTATGGCTGGGGTCCACCAGACAGGACGTCTGCCTTTGGAGGATTGAGTCTTGGTTTTATTTGGGATTGCATGATCCATGCATTCCTGAAGGTGTTCATAGAATGCATTTATAAAGGATTCTGCGGTCTAGGCCGTATTTTCCACAGGCCCGGGGGCTTTGAAGGATTTCGCCTCGGTTTTGAGGTGTGTGAAATTTGCTTTAGAGAAGTTTTTCACTGTGGTTTTCTGGGCAGGGGGTGGGGTCGGGATGTGACTATCCAGTGAGATTAGTTTATGGTCTGATCTTACCAGTGAGGGATACACTTCTGGTCTGGAGCATAGTGTCCCCATGTTGGTCATGATCAGGTCCAGTATGTTTTCCCCTCTTGTGGGAGTTGTAACAAGTTGTTCCATAGCATTTGAGTTTATAAATTCTAGGAACCTTTGGGCTAGGGTGTTGGAGCTAGAGTAATGCTCCCAGTCTATGTTTGGGTAGCTGAAGTCGCCCAATATAATGGTGTTTGGAGAGACCTTCATATTTTCCAGTATTCTCAGGAAGGCCAAGTGGGGTTCCTGTGTTTGGGAGGGTGGTCTGTAGCAGGCTATAAACTGGAAGGCAGTTTTACCCACAGTTAGTTGCACATGGATAGTCTCTGATGCTTCGTGCTGTGCCACCAACCTGGAGGTGCGGGTATCTTTGACGAATAGTGGTACCCCCCTGCTTTTGTGGTTCGGTCCGAGTTTTGGGGCGAAAAGCATGGTATGAGGTATAACCTGGTAGTGCTGGGGTGCTCTCAGGAGCCTTGAGCCTGGTTTCTGTTACTGCACAGATATCGATGTTCTCCATGCTAAGGAGAGTTTCGAGTGCGTGCATCTTGAGGTTTGGACTTCTGGCGTTGAGTAGCATTACTCTTAGTTTCTTATCCCTTGTGATACCTATGGAGGTGGGTTTGTCTTTTGAGCCTTGCCTAAAAAAGGCACTATGGGGGTAGCAAGAGCCTTTGCCAATATCCGAAAGCCCAGGGGTGACAGGTGCAAGCCGTCCCTAGTGAAACATCCTGGCTTGTCGAGCATGTCATCCCAGACTGACAGGCATTGGATCCCCTTTGAATGACACCAACACTTAAGCCAGTTGTTGAAATTGATCATCTTGTCTTCATATTGTGGCATCATTCTTGGTGAGGGTAAGATGCTACTCAAGGTCAGGGTCATACCGGCCTGGGGTACATGCTCAGAGAGCTCCTCTATGTCTCTTTTCATGTAGTCCAGGGAGGTACGTCTCAGGTCATTCACACCAGCATGGACAATGACTGAGTCATATTTGTACTTGCCTTGGAGTGACCTGAGTGCTTGTGTTATGTGGCGGATCCTAGCGCCCAACAGGCAGCTCTCCGTGACCTTCTCCTTGTTCAGCCTGGTGAGCGGGACGTCAGTGTGCCTGATGATAGAGTCACCTATTACAAGTGTATCAGGTGTGTTGTTTAGCCTTAAGGGCTGTGACTGTTCGGCATACTGGCTTTGTGAGCTATGTGTTGCACGTGTTTTGTTTTGGGGTAGCGGTTGCTTGGGTGTCTGCTTTGGAGGTCTCTGCTGCTTAGGCAGATTTTTATTTAGAGCCTGTATGTTTTTGTGTGTTTATGTGTTTGGTTTGTTGTCGTGGTAGGTCTATGTGAGACTGGAATTGTAGTGAGTGTGGTTTCCTTCTCCTCCTGACTGGTTACGCCAGTACTGAGTTGAGAGAGCTTAGCCTCCAGTTTGGCTATATGGTTGCATCTCTCACATGTGTTGGAATTTGTTGGGAGGAGGAGAGGGTTGTCTGTGTACATGAGGCAGTTGTAGCATTGCCTCAAGATTCCCAGATTCACCAGCTGGACCAGAGAGGAGATTGACAACTGACCATTGGACATGCTAGAATAGTATTGGGAATTCCATTATAATTGAAAAAAAGAACCAATGGGGAACAAGGTACTCAAGGGGAGTTTGTGAGGGTGTAGTGCTTTTAATTTTTTAGAGCTGACTTATATAATTGCTTTAGTGAGTAAGTGCCAGGTAACTTAAATGCAATGTGTTACAGGTAACTTAAATGCAAAAATGACAAACAGTAACTTTCTTTCAAGTAAAACAAGGATATAAGTACAGTAAGCAATGCAGATATCACTAGGGATCCACAGAAGTGCTAAAAGGCTGCGTTTTAGGTGGAATTAGCATTTCAGAGAAATAAACAAACAACAAGCATACAAATAAAGCTAGATTCAGCAGGCCTGGATCTAGTCTATGCTACAGCAAACAAGGTATACCAATTTCAGTAAAAAACAGTTAGAATATGCAGGCACTATAAGCCTCTAACCAGAAATTCCCTGCTCAGAAGGGCAGAGTCCAGCCTCTCCTCCCACAAGAGTGCAGACCGCAATCCTTCTTAACGTAAAATAACTGGCCTGAAGCCCAAGTGCTTAAACCAGAACTAATACACTTTTAGAATAACAGACACTGAGCTCTCAATCAGCAGTTCCCAACTTAGAAGGATGTAAGCTACCTGTCCTGCCACCACAGTGCAGGCCGCAAACCTTCCTAATGTAAAACAACTGGTCTGAAGCCCAAGTGCTTAATCCAAAAGACTTAGAAATGATAGCTACACTTTAATCAAGTTACTACCAGCAGTAACAAATACAACTGAATACTTTAAAGAATGCCTAGATTAGTGCTCAAGTTATACAAACAAAGCTAGATTCAGCAGGCCTGGATCTAGTCTATGCTACAGCAAACGAGGTGTACCAATTTCAGTAAGAAGCAGTTCAAATATGCAGGCACTATAAGCTTTTCCCATGAATAGCCCGGAGATGAAGGTGATCTTAGAAAGCAAATCACCCTTCTCAGAAGTCATCGTACAGCCCTAACCATCTGGCCTTTCACTATGCTTCTTTCCTGCTTCCAAGGTTGGGCACTATTGTATGGAAGGCAAGAGGTACTGAAAGTATTTTTTCTGTGTATTCTAGATTTTAAACATTCATTACTTTTGTCCAACTTCACATCCAAGTAATCAAGTCCATCATAATCAAATTTAAATGTAAATTTCAAAAAATTGGTGGTCGAATTAAGAAACTGAATGAAGTCGAATCCACAGGTCCTTCCCAAATTATAAAAATATCATCCAAAAAGCATTGGTACAACTTTATGTTGTTCCAGTAAACAGAATTAAATGCATTATCTGTTTTCCCATTTTAAGAGGACTAGGTTGGCATATATGGGAGCTCACGCTGCCCCCATAGCTACCCCTCTAACCTGCTTAAAGGTTAAAACCCCTTCAAAATAAATAAAGTTGTTCTCTAACACAGTCCTCATAAGTTCAACCAATAGATCTATGTCATAGCTAAGAGATGGACTTTATTCATTCAAAAGTGCCCAGAATAAATCCAAACCCTCCTCCACAGGTATATAGGAGAACAGGTCAACCACATCAATGGTTAGTTTTTATTATATTATCATATTATTATATACATTTTTAAGCCTTTATTATTATTATTATTTTTTAACTGCTTAAGGACTGTTATAAGCTAAGTGTCTGTTCATTGCTTTCTTATAGCTTTCTAGTGAACTGTTCAGGGAATGACTGCATTCGTTGAGCAGAATGTATTTAATGTGATACTTTGACAAATTACGGATGAAGTCATTTATGTGTAAATATATTGTTTATTGTTGCTTGGTTTGTATTTTAAGAATAGGAAACGATTGCAATCATTGATTAGTACATATTTAACTGTGGATGAATTTATCTATACAATACTGATCAATGCTGCTTGCTTAGCACTTTAAACGTAAAGGGGTGCATTTTACTTTAAGATCTTTTGGTGCCTTTTTTACCATGTAGGGTATTTAAATGGGGGGATATTATGTTTATGTATTTCACTTGAAAAAGCCCTGCATCGAGTCAGGGTGAAAGCGCTTTTGTGAAGTTTTATTAAATTATTTACTTAGCTGTTTCCTGCTGTTGCCTGGACCATTTATTTATTTATTTATTTGTTGGCTTTGGCTATACGGTGTTCTGCTTCACTTATTTAGCCAATATGCTTCTGCTAGACTAAGTAGGGAAGTCATCATAGATTTATTCTCCTCATGTTTCAAAACTTTCACTGCATTTGGGTCTTGTGAGATCAGCAGATAAGTGTGCAGTCCCATTATTGCAGATATATACATCTAATCATTTTCAAGAGGCCCATGCCTCCTTTGGAATGGGGAATATATAATCTTGGTATGCACTGATTTTTATAAATCATTTGATCAGCATGAAGCATCCTTCTTGTTTTCCTATCGAATCCATCCAACACCTTTTGGGCCAGTCAGTCACTTCAAAGCTCTAAGTTAGGACAGGAAGAACAAGTTGTTTTATAGCTTGAATTTTGTTCCTAGATGTCAATGCTGTTTTCAGAATTAATTTAAGTCTTCTAAAATATTCCTTACAAAGTTTTATTCGCATTTGTTCATGTATTATTGTTGATCAATTCCCAAATATTTATACACTCCCTCTTACTCAAGTTGTTTTATATCACATTCTTGTCCCAAACTGATGTTTTCTTGGTGCTGCAGTTTTCCTGCTTTAAAGGCTGCTTTTGCACATTTATCAAGACCAAATGACTTTCTTATATCATCTGGAAAAGTTCTGACTACTTGCAGTTGTGCTTTCATTTCCTCATCTGATGAGCTATGCAGTTTTAAATCACTGACAAAGAGAAGATGAGGAGACTTTACACTTTGTGGTTTTCTAGGAGCCAAATTATAGCCATGGCCTAATCTGCTGAGTAGATGGCTTAATGGGTTAAGGGCAAGGGAGAATAACAGCGGTGACAGGGAGTCACAATGGAATATCTCCTTTTTAATTTTTTATCCCTGGAATGATAATTTGTCCTTTAACATGTCTTAATTGCAAAGTGATCTGCCACTATTTCATGGTCACTCTAATGTAGTCAATCAGTGTAGGGTATATCTTATAATTTTTTAAGCACTCTTTTATCCATGAATGTGAGATACTGTAAAATGCTTTTTTGTAATCAATCCATGCCATAGTTAGGTTCTTCCCCTTTTTACAGTTCTCCATCATGACTATTTAGCAACAAATGGTCCTTTATTCCACATGGCTTTCATTTATTACCATTTTGTTCTATTACCATGATTGAATTTTCTTCTAAATTACTATAAACTCTGCATCAATTCCAGTATATAGTTTATACATTGTTGGAAGGCAAGTTATTGTTATATAATATTTAGGATAATTTGCAGGTTCACTCAAGTAGGAGCATTGTTTTTCCTGTTGTTAACCAGGTTGGTGTCTGTTCATGGTGAGCATATAAATAGTTTTTAATCATGGCAAAATCTTCATGCAAAGATGTTAATCTTTTAGCCAGAAGTTAGGTACTGCATCTGGGCCTGGGATTTTCCATTTGGAGGCTTTTCTTAACTTTATTTCAATCTGTTACTTCATCTCATTTCATATCCTGTACCTTTGAACGTCTTATTCTTTCTTTTACTTCTTCTATTCATTTAGCATCTTTGTTATGTTCCACAGAATCTTCATAGATATTTCTCCAAAATGTATCTATTTCATCTTTTTTGGGTGGTCTTTCAATTCCTTTTGCCTTGTTTCCCAATTGTCTATAGAACTTTTTGGGGTCATCAATAAATTGCTTATTTTGTACTTTTCCTTTATATTTATCTGTGTATCTTCTAAGTTTTCCTACCTGTTCTAAGATTTTTAGTTTATTTGCAAAAGTGCAAGATAGATCCTGACCCGTTATAATACTTGCATTGTTTTTATCACGTCTATATTTCTGAGTATTTTTGTTGATCTGTTCCCTCCTCTATAACTTTCTAACAGTGACACTTCTTGTCTTAATTGCTTTGTAGTTTTCTTTGTTCAATACTTCCATGATGGTATTCAGTTTCTCCCCTTCCTTTCCCTTACTACCCTGTGTTCTTGTGGTAGAATTTTATCTGTTTTTAATTTAGCTGCAGAGTAATAAATTCTGTTTACTTCTGTTATATCATCTTGATCTCTATGGATAGTCCTAATTACTATGTTCTTTTGTTGTATCAAATTTCTGACTTTTTGGGTTTTATTGACCTTGTTCAATCTATTTCTTTCATTGATCTTAATATTTCTACCTGGCTCTATTAAATCAAGCAACTCTTCTCTTGGCTCATTTTTTTCTAATCTGAGGGCACATTTTTTGTTCTCCAGTTCCTGCAGACATTCTATAGGAAGTTCTAAAGCATCTTCCTGTGACACATTCTCTTCAATTTCATCCTGTGTCCTCCGTTGCTCTGTCATATGGGAGCTCACTGGCCTATCACTCCTCAACATTGACTGCGTCAGAGTTGCCACAGTTTCCTGTTCCTTTTATTGCTGTCCAGCTTACAAAGTATCTTGCACCATGCTCCTTGAGGCTTCAGGAAACTTCTGAATGCTAGTTACTGGGACCGATTGCCTTGTATTTACAAATATGCATGTGTGTGGCATGTATGCGTGTATTCAAAGTATAAAACATTGAACCACACAGTCACTGAAAAAATATCAAAATACAACCCATCAAGAAAAAAAAACACTGAAATACTAAAACTTTTTTTTTTTTTTTGTGAGGCAGCACAACTGTACTCCATACAACCCTGCAAGCTAAATATACCAACTCCAAGAAAACACTACAGTGGGAAAAGAGCAAATTACCATTCTTCACATTAGGTCAATGTTGCACATGCAAAGACTGGCGATACATTATCTATTGTAAACTATGTTCTTACTTCTCTTAATATTGCACAACTGTATACATTTGTGTTAACTGTGGAGCTTTTATCCCCAAGCCTCTGCTGAAAAAGGGCAACTGCTCAGTTGGACTAACCCAGTCAACAAATGTGAAATAAATAAATAAATAAAATAGGTATGTGTTAAGTGCATAATTAAACTCTTTTGCCAGTCCTTGCGAGGTTTGACCTTCTGATAGTTTGAGTACCTGAATAAAACTTGCGTGTACACACACACACACACACACACACACACACACACACACACACACACACACACACACACACACTCACACACAAACACATAGTAACATTTTGAGGAATTTTTACTTCAAATGGTATTAATTTTCGTGCAATAACCAGCTCTTGATACACTTTTCAGCCTTTTCTGGAAAACAACAACAGTTTCTAGGCTTGATAATAACAGTATCATTGCCTAGATAAACAGCAACTAAAAACATGCTTTTCTCAGCAAACAGAAAAAAAGTGTCACTGTTAGGAAGTATGAAACAGGTCTTTAAATCTATCAGTTCTATAAAAATAATGTAGCCTGTTTAGTGACAGAATCTCTTTACCTTACGTTGGCAGCAGTAGTAGCAGTAGGTCTACTATTCAGCCTACTTGGTCATTCCTTCAAAACCCTTCTGAACAAGTATTCATTCACTACCGTCCCCATCCTGGGCTGCTGCTTCCATTTTATTCTCCAATGCTCACTTCCCTGAATTCTGCTCGGTTCCCTCTCTGACTGATTCTGTTAAGCCTCATGCCTTAGTATACTACACACCTAGCAATCTCTCTCTTTCAGACTCAACTCCAATGTGAGGATCCCTTCTTCAGTCTGCTTAAAGGATATGCTTTACAATGCCTTTAGTACAGAGAAGTAACAGACTACTCTAGTTCTTTTCTTAAGGGCATTTCAACCAGTTTCTGCTTTAGGTCCTGTCCTAACTCCTTATTCTGGTATCCTGCAACCTCCCAGCACCAGTTTAATAGTTTCATGAAGATTAAACCTTTCATAATGTCATATGACCCCCTAACTCAGGTGCAATGCCTTCTGGCTGAGTAACCATATCTGTTCCAGACACTTCATGGGCAGCTGATTTGCCTCACTGGGCAGCCTAACCAGGAAGCTCCTTTCTGTGAAAATCTAATTCTTTGTCGTGGGCATTCAGAACTGCCATACAGCTGAAACACCGGATGTCCTTAAAGGGTCATTTGTATATATCCCAATTTACCTTTAATACATGAGATTTTAAGGAACTACACAGTTGAAAATCTAGTTTGGCTAGATTTTTCTTTTAATTTTTACTGTTTTTAAGATCTCATCGTGGGATACTGCATTGAACGTGTTTGCCAAGTCCGAATACAATACTTCAACTGACAGTCCTGAATCCAATGCCTCAAAATTAACTGGTAAAAACTAATGAAGTTAATTAAACATGATCTTACTCCTGTGAAGTATGAGAATTTAACTGATGGTCATGACTTCAATGAAAAATGCTCCTTTGGAAGGGTTGTTCCCCCACACCCATTACCTCAGAAATATATTCCAGATATTCTACATGTGGCTGCCAGGAACAGATTTAATATTTTGATAAATGATTAGCTCAAGCAGTTTTTATTTTTGTGCTTTTACCATCTTTTGATATATTCTGCAGGCATTTTCAGGAAAATACTAACAGTTATTAAGCTTGATAATAAAAGTATCTTTACTTTGACAAATAGCATCCAAGGCTTGCTTCAATTCTTAAACAGGTAAGTGTTTAACTTTTAGCAAGTAACACAAGATTTACATCAGTTTTATGTATATAAATGGCAAAGTTGAAGAAAAATTATTTATTTTACATTTGTTTACCGGGAAAGTCCAAATGGGCATGGATCACATTTTCAGCGGAGACTTGGGGAGAAAAGCTCTACAAAGTCTAGTACAGCAAATACAGTAAATACAATATACATATTAACAAAGTACAGAACGGAGTTAAAAAGTTAATAAGGTACAGTTTCAAGGCCAAGAAAGGAGCAAAAAGTAAATATACTATAAGGAGCACAGTGTGTTACAATAAACAATACATTTGAAAGGACATTTTGCTCAGTCATTTGGTTACATTCATCAATGGCTAGTACAGTAATCACACATTGATTAAGAGTATAGAAAGGAAAATCAGCTCTACACAGTTCGAGGTACACTTGTTTTTAGGTCTTAATGCAGGAATGTAATGCAGCTATTTAAGATTCCCCTTACTTTATTTTCTCAGTAGTTTAACTTCTACCCCTCCAGTTCCTCAGGTATTCCTAGGCATGTCTTTACTCATTAAAATAGCCGTTGTTGATTATTTCTCAAGTTTCTTGTCTAACGTGAACTCCCCAAATTCAGATGCTAAGCTGCTGCATTCTTTCAGGCCACAGGCCTCAGTATACTCTCGGATCTCTGTACTTGAGTGTGTGTTTCTCTTGATCTTTACCTCAGTGTGCAGATCCCTTCCTCATACAACTTTAAAGACATGCACTCTGGTGTATTTACTGTACAACAGTGAGAAACTACTCCAGCTCCCTTTCTGAGGGTATTTTAAGCAGAGTTTGTTGTAAGCCCCTCCCTAACTCCTCCTAATTCTGATTTCTTGGGATTTCCCACCAGTAGCTCAATCCTTTATGCATTTTAGCTTTTTCAGTATGTCACACACACAAGCATGTCTGCACATAAAAAAAACATAAATGTAACATCAAGGGTACACAACCTAGCATTAATAAACTAAATAACATTGTGCAATGGTCAACGTGGATTCTCAGGGTTTCAGAAATGTAAAAAATATATGGTTAGAGTGTTCAGTTATGCCAGTTTCAGAAAATCAAAGACAAAACCATTTAGAATACAGTGGGTGCAGTTGATAATCTTTATTTAACAGAGAATGACTATAAAAAGTAATAGTTTAGCACTTTTGTCCCTCTAAACTGGGCATTTCATCAGAACTTTTAATTAAACATACAGCCTCACTTTTAAAATGTAAATTAATTAGTGATCAACAACCAGAATATTACATTCATGAACAAGAACGTATCTTAAAGGCAATCTTCAATAAAAGAACACCACACACTATACAGCATAACCATAGGTAAAACAGGTTAACATAATAAACAATTCTATTGTATCTAAAACTACATCATAATATTAAAAAAAAAATCTAAAACTGAGTCATAAACACATGAATGAATAATCAAAAAATGTATGAATAAATGAATGAACAAATTAGTTTATTATTGCACACAAATACATGAATATGTATATATATATATATATATATATATATATATATATATATATATATATATATATATATATATATACATATATATATATATATATATATATATATATATGTGTGTGTGTGTAGATGTACATTTTTTCTGCTGTGTTCTTTTGCCCTTCTGTTTGTCACCACTGTAGCCTATGTATTTTGAAATTTTTAGATTGATTTGATATATTCGGTATTCATTTACTAAGGTTTTGAGTAAAATGCTTAGAGTTACTATGGCTAGTGTTAAGTGACAGGAGAAATGTTATTAGTCAAAATATGGCTTAGGTGTTTGAGCAAGCTGCAGCAAATATCCCTGCTATACAGTGAGAAGGATATGTCTGTTTTCAGGGTCTCTTCCTAAAAAGAGAAGTCTCTGTTTTCTTGGACTTCCACTAAAAAGCCGTTGCCTGATTATGCATTTCTTTTAAGGAATCATTTGTAGACCTGTTAATGACTGTAGTTAAGTCCCTTGGAGGTAATGCCTTGTCAGTTGTCATACCATCTTAGAGAGTAATTGATAGCTCTAGCTTTCATATCCCCAGGGAAGTGTTGCTTACTGATTATTTGAAGATGTACTCAGTACTCATAATCACAATTCTCACCTTTTGATAGAAAATCTAAAAATGATGCACAAATTAAGTTATTTTGGAAAATGAATTCTTAGGTTTTAATGCAGAAATGTAATGCAGCTATTTATCTGTAAGGAGAGAAAGTATAATTTGTATGCAGGACTGTTAACACATAAACTCCCTTCACTTTCATTTTCCAAGGTGATATCTGCTCACTGAGGATATGTGAGGGTGTAAATCTATCAGCTGTGCAGTTTTTGCAGATTGTAGTTTAATTTACATGATTAATCTTAGTGTGTTTCAATATGAACAAACTGTGCAATTCTGACCTTTATTAAGACAAACTACAGCAAAGCTATTTTTAGTGCTATTTTTAGCTTTCATGGTTCTAACCATACATAAACTGGTGTGAATGGACTATTTAAAGAAAGTTCATATAGAGTTAACTACATATGATCATTCCTCTCAACTCATTTGGGGCCATTAACAATGAATGTTATGATATTCTGGTAATGGTCATGACACAGTTGTGTTGAGAATATCTGAGAGAAAAAGATTAGCACAAGATGTAATGACCAGTTGTAAAGCACAGCTACACTGAATGCATTATAAATGAATGGAGTACTGAGTGCTCGGGTGAAAGGTTACCATTACTTCTGGTTGTACAGCATAGTAGGAGTACCTGCTCCATATCTCCGTGCACACTTAGATTTTATTATATTGCGCAGTATAGAGAGCAAGGCCACCAGTGCAGGAATATGTGCCTTACATCTGAAGAGAGCATTATATGATCACTAAGTTAAAATAATGGCTGTGTGATATAGCACTGAACCACTATGTGTCCTACATTGCAGAAAACTCAATGTCATGGCCTGGAACAGCAAGTCTCAGAACATTAAAGCACAAAGGCCACATTTCACTACATCAGGACTGCCTTAGTCATGCACAGACTGAATTGGGGAGTCAGAAAAGAGGAAGAATGTCTGTTCTGCTTGTTTGCTGCATTCTGTGAGTTTTTACTACATCAGAATAAGTATATTTAGAGTTGGGAGGCATGGGTGCTTGCTCCCATGTCACTGGAGGTGGGGGCAGTGGGATTTATCACCTGCAAAATGATGTTTTGTGTACCATATTAACACTGGAGTGTCACTGTTTTTAGAAGGCAATGTCACAAGGCTTTAAGATCCTAGTTAGCATTAATCATGTGCTCACAAAACTATAGATAATTAATCATAGTAAACACACTTCAATGGTGCATGCCACCTGACAAAATGAACACTGCTGTTAGTATACATGGCAATGTAGCTTTGAGTGCCCTGCATTTGAAGAGTACAGTAGCTGCTGGGAAGGAGAGTACTGCTGTTATGACACACCGCAGGGCAGCTGTGCATACATTCATCGTGTCTTATGGGAAAGGTAACAGAACTATTCTGATAATGTGCACTGCACTGCAGAAGTATTCCCACTGCATTAGACTAGAAGACTGGTAATCCTAAGGAGAAGTAACAACAAATTGTAGGTCACAGAGAAAGCCAACACACTACTCTGTGCATTTAAATGGCCCATCTGATGCACATAATTCCACATCCTCTGCTAAATGAATACACTAACTCCAAGACTGCATAATCACCAGAGAAAGGACATATCCCCCTGCCCCATAAACTGTCTGTCTCATACATCTGTAGACCATCTGTAAATGTTAGCCAACGCAGGTCGATAATCCTATGCTGGGACACCCATCCATAGATATTTATATATATATATATATATATATATATATATATATATATATATATATGTGTATATATAAATAAATATATCTATATATATATATATATATATATATATATATATATATATATTTATATATACATATCTATTTATATATATATATATATATATATATATATATATATATATATATATATATGTATATAGAGGTTTATAGGTTCATAGGTAGGTACTAGGCTATCGGCACTGGGGCCTATATAAGCCAAGCCAAAAACGTATCCTGGCTTTTGCCACCCAAGAAAATTATTTTCCTGTGCCACTGTCGAGCAGAGCCACAGAGGTAATTCCTGGGGTGAATTTCCTATTTCCCATCCCATGTCTATGGGACAGGAATCTATCCCTCCGGCATGTTCTGTTTATTGTGGTGACAAGGTTTAGGTCCCTAGAGTGTGTAGCTCAGAGGGATTGGGATTTCTTTAAGTGGAGCATGTCCAACAGCTCTGGGTTTGACATAGCTTTGTATGTTAGGCAGAGATCACCTCTGAGTAGGCGATATGCGAAGGAGTAAAGCTGGAGTTTTTTGAGACATTCTGCGTAGGGCATCTGTTTGAGGCCAGTAATCCTCTTTGTAAGGTATTTCTTTGGTCTTTCCAGTTGTTGTAGATGTCTTGTGAGGTACACACCAAAAGGGGCGTTGTACTCTATAATGGGTCTAATGAGTGATGAGTAGAGGGGAACAATGACCTCTTTTTTTCTGGATGAGAAACCTTTTGTGAAGAGGTGTGCCAAGTTGAAGGATTTCCTGACTACTGTGGTGATGTGATTATCAAAGGAGAGACTACTGTCCAGCTGTGTCTCAAGGTCTCTTATCACACTTTTGGTGTTAAGTATACTACCACCTATGTTATAGTTCATGGGTACAGAGTTTTTACAAAAGGGACAACAATGCACTTTTCGGCATTGAGCTTGAGGCCATGGCTTTGACAACAGGCATCTGTCACAGTGAGGCCCTTTTGTAGGATGTTCACATCGTTAGGAGTTTCGATTATGGCTCCTAGTTTGCAGTCATCTGCGAACTTTGTTAGCCAAAGACCCTCTGTGTTAGCCTGTAGCTATATATATATATACATATATATATATATATATATATATATATATATATATATATATAGATTCACTAGACAATCTCGAAATACTGATACTGAAATGGTGAATTTCAGTATTTCAAGACTGAATAGCAAAAAACACAGACAGCCAAAAACCCAAAACCGCGAAAAGCAGAATCGAGACCAGACACACATACACACACAGAATTGAACACAAACCAGCACACAAATACATACACCTACCTAACTACACAAAAAAAAAAAACAACACACACAAACACACCTACCCTCCCTATAAGCAGGAGGCAAACCCCGCTGCACCCCCCCCCTACTTAAATATACTAACTCTGAGGTCACACTAAACACACAAACACACAAAAAATACTACTACACACACACACACACACACACACACACACACACACACACACACACACACACACACACACACACACACACACACACACAAACACACACACACACACACACACACACACACACACACACACACACACACACACACACACACACACACACACACACACACACTCATTAAAATCCTTACCCAATACCCTTACACAAATACTACTTACCTGAAACCCCAGATAAAGTCACAAACCGCACCTTACATCACGAACGCAACAACATGATAGCGGATTTGTAATTTCCGCATTTGACATAGTGCAGTTTCACGTAACTGCCCTTTCGACTATTCAGTCTCGAAATACTACTGAAATTCGACATTTCAGTGTTTCGAGATTTTCTAGTGCATGCACATATATGTATACATATATATGTGTGTGTATATATATATATATATATATATATATATATATATATATATATATATATATATATATATATATACATATATATATATATATATATATATATATATATATATATATATATACACATATATATATATATATATATATATATATATATATACACATATATATATATATATATATATATATATATATATATATATATATATATATATATATATATATATATATATATATATATATGGGTCTACTAAATTTCAACGTTTCAAAACTTTCAGTTTCTTATGGTCAAGAACATAAGATCAAATTTTGAAACTTCAAATCATTTAAATGGAGATTGCTGTACAGCATGGAACGGTATATTTGCCATTTTCATTGGTGTAGTGCAATCTCAGTGTTGGTATATTTATTTAGAAGGGTGTGTGGGGGTGCTGGGGGCTTGCCTCACTGCAAAAACATTAAAAAAAAGATTTTTTTTGTTTTTATTTTTATTTAAATTTCAAAGTTTCAAAATTCTGATGTTATAGTCTCAACCAAAACTTCCAAATTTAGAAGTAGACCCATATCTGTCTATCTATGTAGATATCTATATCTATATTATATATATATATATATATATATATATATATATATACATACACACACATATATACTGAGAGAGAAAGATGTGTGTATATATATATATATATATATATATATATATATGTGTACTGAGAGAAAGATATATATATATATATATATATATATATATATATATATTTCTATATACATATATATATATATATATATATATATGGGTTCATATTAAAACGTCGACAAGTCATTATATCGACAAGTACTGGTGCAGCACGAAATAAACAAAACTTCAAAGCATCGAAAAATCAAATAACCGACACTAATTTAACCGACAGGTACATAACGCATATCTGTAAACTGTAGCATACTGATTCTATGCTTTGCGTGTGCTGCTGATTATGAAATAAAAGAAATAACATTACAGTATTCACCATGAACAAACAGTAACTTTCCTAGTGACCCCCGATCATCTAACAAATGAAATGCAGTACCGCTGGACGTTACATCTTAAGTAGTGTAGCTACAGAACGAACAAACTCAATGTTAGTGTATTTGTCCATATTTGCAATAAGTTTCTCAAATCTTTGCTGACGGAGGATGAGTTTCTTACGTTTAGGAGTTGACAGGAAACTTGTACATATGCGTATCCTTACTTCGTCTACCTTGTCTTGTTCACGGCTCAGAATGTGTAGCAAATAGTTTAAATCA
>NC_056751.1:277899531-277922031 GCF_019279795.1 Protopterus annectens
TTCCCTTTTCCTCACTATAGTGTGATCTCAGAGTGAGAATATAAAAGTGGGGGGATGCAGGGGGCTTGCCCCCTGCATAAAAGTAGATTTATTGTTTCTTTTTTTTTTAACGCACTTTAACGAAAGCACTTTTTCGGTGAAAGAGCTTTCATTAAAGTGTGTTCAGTGAATGTGGAATCGGAATATTAATCTTTCGTTCAATAGTATTAAATCTATATATATATATATATATATATATATAAAAATCGAACATGTAAATGTTCAAACGTTTCAACGGAGATCTCCGTACAGTGCAGAAATGGAAGTTTTCCATTGTCTGCACTGTAGTGGGATCTCGGAGTTGGTATATTTAAAGAGCTTGGGTGTGGGGTGGGCATGGGGGTTTCCCCCTGCTTAACCTTTCAGGTAGTCTTTTTTTTTTTTGATTTTCGGATATTTAAGAGTTCGAACATATGGTGTTCGAACTTTTAACTATTCGATAATCTAATATAGACGCTATATATATATATATATATATATATATATACACATAGAGAGAGAGATAGTAATCTATGTACATACATGCACACCCACATGCACACACACATACACATGTACCAAAGTCCATGGCTTCATAAAATTATAGCTGTATTATAAAATTAAACAAAACTCAGGGGTGTGCACTCTCCTCATACAAACAAGTGTATAAATGAAAATTAACTTTCTTTAATAACAACCAAACAACATCATGCAAAATACATTCTTTCAGTGTCCTGTAGTCACATAAACAAAGAAGCACAGTCTCTCACATTTCGTCTAACAATTCCCTTTCTGGGTAGGAAATAATGTCCATGGCAAATATATGCTTCCAGGTAAACTTTCTTTTCTCTAAATACCTTAATATAAGACGCCCAAGTTTCTTCAAGAATAATTCACAGAGATTCATCTTGCAATAAACACTACCCATAGCATTGTTCCAGGCAAAAAAAGATCAACTTCTCTGAACTTTTACATCTGTAGCCCTCTGCATTATGTATTGCTTTTTGTTACATAACTACTGTTCTAAACACAGAGAAACCTAAAACCGGAACTTTGCAGATATCATCCCTACTTAATACATAATGACATCTAACTGTTTAAAGCAGCTGTTCTTTTTACAGTATGTGTTCACAGTATTCACAGTATTTACATAATTGTTAAAAGCAACAGTTCTGTTTACATTTTTTTGATGTAATTTATATCATTTTCAGACACTATTCTGGAAGCAACCATCATGATACCCCATAATACACCAGCATATGTGTATAAACTCAAAAAGATCAACAAAAATCTGAGAAATTAAATCAAATCCTCCAAAAAGTAAGTTCAAAAAGAAAAAACTACTACATTTGTTAAAAGTGCCCAGAATTCTTCTTCAGCTATGTCAGAAATCTTTGCGGTAGTACCCAGCAATGTTCAGAGCTTATACAGAACCTCAAGACTTACTCATCTCCTGAAGACACAGCCAGCATATTGGAAGATGCATTCATCTCTAACTGTATTCTTCTTTCTCTCCTAACTTTACTCACTTAATTAGTACACTTACACCATCCCCTCTGATCAGGTCCTGGATGCTCTCTGCAATGCCCAAACTCCTGTTCTATGGGTCCTGATAATGGCCCAGGCTGCATCTCCATCAGCACCAGACACTGGCTGGTAGTCCCACTATGAAGCCTACTGAAGCTCATCCTCTGCACTTGATTTCTGTCTAAGGAATGGCTAACTGAAGTAGGCATTCCACTCCGGTGTGTGGGGGGGGGGCTTCACTGATCCAGCAAACTATACTCACCAATCTTACCTGCAAGACAATGGAATGCATCACCAATGGATCTTATTAACAAGGGCATAGGCATTCTACAAGCCCTGGACCCATGCCACTTTGTGTTTGTGAAAGAATATCCTGCTTCCTGAACCTGGCAGGCTTCTCTGAAAATGTACTTGATGCATTAGACCCCGTGCATATCAGGTTACACTGCCTGTCTGGATATAGCCAGGGCCTTTGATACTATTCCACATTCTGGCATTACTGGCAAGCTAATCAAACAAAATGTAAATTCTTATGTCACTTGCTGAATAACAGCCTGGCTAACTGACAATAAGCCTATATACTGGTGTGGTAGCTATGCTGTCTTCATAAAGAGCAGTTACCAGTCGTGTCTCCCAGGATTGGTCTTAGGACCACTTCTCCCTGCTATTTATGCCTCTGATGTCAACACTGACATTAAGGGTTTATGATAGACCAAATATGCAGATGACTGGAAACTTGGAGCTCTCATTAACTCCCCGTGTGACTTCCAAAGTCTTCACAAGGAATTGACATGCATCAATGAGTGATGCCTGGACAATGGCTAAAGACTAAATGCCCAATAATGCAACATTGTGTCTTTAGGTAAAACAAAGGTACCCCTTCAGCTACCACATAGGTGACACCCTTTTGTAAGTGGACTCAGCCATTAGGGACCTGGGCATTTTCATTGAGAATTAACTATCCTTTGATCACAATGTCTCCACTACTGTTAGGAAATTATTTTACCTGGCCAGACTATTCAAGACGGGTATTTAATTAAGATCTAAAGAAGTTTCCATCTGTCTCTTCTCCTTCCTCATCAAGCCCATAATACAAAATTAATGGCTACTTTGATATGCACCTGTTTAAGCATATGTCCCAGCTTGACAGATTGCAGCATGTCTTCCCTGAGCTCCCCAGAGTGCCTTAAAGAATCATCTCTCTTTTGTTTTGTACAGACTCTTGAGAGAGGATATCTGTCTATCTTAGACTCAAAAAGGATCTAGTCCTAGGTGACCTCCTGCATGTCTGCTCAATTGATAACATCCTCACCACTTATATAGATAGAGATACATATCTATGTTTACATCTATATCAGTTTGCCTGTCTATCAGTCTGTGTGTGTGTGTGTGTGTGTGTGTGTGTGTGTGTGTGTGTGTGTGTGTGTGTGTGTGTGTGTGCTCATGTTTAGGCAGGTGGAGATAAGTATGAAGCCTGACTGGGAGCTTTAGGTCCCCAATATCCCCAATATCTTTTATTTATGGGTCCCATAGCTTTGCAGACCAGCTAGTCAGGGGCTTATGGCGCGCGTTAGTTTCCGATCCGCGTTCACCACCCCTAGAGAGGAAGGGACCATTCTGTTAGACTTTGTACCAATTGATTAGGAGCGCAACCTTAATTCAGCTATGAACTGTAGAAATTAAATATCTGGTATTTGTGTATGTACACAATGTTCATGAAAAGTATTTGGCATTCTTGGAAGTAATGGAATTGGTGTGAATATGGTAACACCTTCAGACTCTGTAGTCCTATGTAGGGCCTTCAACTAGGGAATGATCAACATCTCAGAAAGGTGTAATTGGAAGGAACAGACTGATCGATGAAACCTGAGTGATCTATTTCAATGGACATCTGTGCTAGTTATAGGTTGTCCATAACAGGCACTGAGGGCAAAACCAAAGGTACTGCTAAGTATTTTCAAAGTAGAGCATCATGGTCACAATACTGCTGAATGACACTGAGTCGTGTTATTATCATTAAAACTGGGTGTTCTTACTGCGTCAGTGGAGGTACTGAACTGAAAAGGACAAGTTAGGTCTGATGACTGGAGTGGTACCATGACATGTCATATAACTCAAGAATTTCCTGCAGTGCTTAAATGCAAATGTTCAATAATACATTGCTCATGTTGCAGTAGCTACAGCTTTAACGTTTAAGGCTACTGCTCTTATGAATTCTTGCTCTTTTCAGAGTGAAGCTACACATATGTTACTGCTCACATCAATATGTACCTGCTCATATACCTCTTAAATGTATATTTCCATGTGAGAGTAAGGTTAAAAATGAAAAGTGAAATAAGGAACATTCAACAGAGTTTTATTTAGAGTGATACTCTTACATTTATGAATATGAAATTTTAAGACCATATAAGGAAGTCATTTTTAGTATTTTTTAAGTCTGGCTTTTTAATAGAAAATTCCAAATCTTGCTTTATAATTTTTCTGGAATATCAATTTCTGAGATTGTCTCCTGTGTTCAACTTTTGAACATGTTCTTTACAAACTATTTCAATAATGTGCTTTGCTTAAGGCAGTATAACCTAAGAGAAATGACATTATTCATTCACCTAGTCACTTATTTGTTTTCGAGTGAATGATAGATCACAGCAGGTAGAATCATTTTATAGTCATGAAATAAAGTACGGATTATTGCAAGTATGTTAGATGCAATGAATAATACCACTATTCAAACAGCAAGCTAATATTAGAAAAAATAAAATCATGCAATCAAAAACGAAAACTTGGAGAAACATTCAGCAACATAGGGAATTCATCTACTTAATCCACTAAGGCTATAGTATTTTAAGGTGCATGCCATTTTTCTATATGCATGTGTGATAAGTACAGTTATGTTCAGCCTGAACCTTAAGATGTCTCTGCCAGATCTTAAGGCTGACCAGTTAATGCATCCTTATTTTCATTCTGAAAAATGAATAAAAAGTGAAGACACTGCATGATTAACGTTTATAACTAACAATAACATAATGGTGTTATTACACTACATAAACATTGCTGGATATCAACATTTTTCATTTTACAGTAAAGAGTTGATTATCCGAACTAAATGGAACCTAGGGTAGTTCAGATAATCCAAAGTGGAATAAAACTCCGCAGGTATGGCAACTGCAAGGTCTCAACCAGAAATAAACAGCCTTCATCAGTGTGAATAAATTGCAACAAGTTTACTCTTTAAATATAATCAGAAAATGAACATGTGACCAATTAAAGGTGCTCATTTAAACCAGGTTTAAATAAAACCCCTAACTTAATGATCCATTTTTTCTCCTTTCCATATAATATTTCATGCCAACCAGATTTCTTGGGTCTGGACCCACCTATTCTGTCAATCACTGTAAAGCTGAACATAGCATTTTTATGCAGTATGGTATATTTATAAAGGGCATTGGTTAATTTATAGTGTTTGATATCACTAAGGTGCTCAGAGACTCTAAACATCAATGGTTTCGATGTTTGCCCAATATAAAAAGCTGAACAGCTGCAGCTAGCAAGATATATAACCCAATATGTATGGCAGTTTGCGAAGAAAGAAATGTCAAAGACTCGAACAGAGTTTTTACTACTAAAACTTTTTGTCTTAAGAACTCTGGGGCAGTGGATGCAGTGCCCGCATGGAAAGCAACCAATTATGGGATCCCCTGAAAGTGTAACTTGGGAATAACGTTTGTCCCTGTCATGATAGTGTTTATAATGATTGAAGTGTGATGCCAAATTTTTACCTTTTCTGAAGGAAAAATAACATCTACTTTCCAAAATTTGACTTAATCTGTTGTCAGCCAACAAGATACTCCAGTGGTGTTGGACACTGTCCGTCAATACACCAGTATTATGACCATAGGTGGTGACAAACCTTAAAGGGGATCCCCCACATTTGGGTTTTTCTTTGTATTGAAAAAGTTTCTCCCTTTCCATATTCTCCACACAGTTTTTAACATGCTGAACTTGTCCCATTTTGTACCCCTTGTCCCGGAATCTAGATACCAGGTCATCCCTGAAATGCCCATATGTGCCCTCATTAGAACAGATGTGTTTCATCCTCATGAATTGGGACTTAGGAATTTTCTTGCAAACAACTTAGGAATGTTCTTGCAAACATGGAGGAGATGAAAGCTAGTGGCATGGAGAAGGGAGTTGTGTTCGGGGAATTTATGATAAACCTCAGTGGCCAAAGTGTGAGCCGGAGCCCTAATAACTAGAACATCCAAGAAAGCGATCTTACCTTTATGATGATTAACCATAAATTGTATTCCCCATTTATTCTCATTTAAATAACTAATAAACTCCAATAGGTATTCAACATCTGATCTCCAAACCAACCAGCAATCATCCAAGTATGTCCTCCAAATATCCATTTCCCCCATAAACGAATTATGGGAGCAGTCACAGATAATCTGTTCCTCAATATATGCCATGAATAAATCAGCATATATTGGGGCAAATGACGCTCCCATGGCCGTGTCCTGTATCTGCAAGAAACATTTGTCCTGATAAAAAAAGACATTCTTAGTGAGCACATGTTCTGTGAGACCAATAAGAAATGTATTGAAGCCGGGCTGGTAAAGTTCATTTTTGTATAACCAGTATTCCAAAGCCTCTAGCCCTGCCCAATGCGGGATATTGGCATACAAGGCTGTGACATCTAATGTACACAGTAACCAGTCCAGTTCAACTTGCATATCAGAAACAACCTGGAGGAATTCGGTGGTATCTCTAATTTGAGCACTTACACATTTAAGTAAGGGCTTAAGATATTTAGTAAGAAAAAGTTACAAATGTTCGGTGAGGGAGCCACTCCCCAAAACAATTGGTCTACCAGGAGGACTGCAGGGATTTTTGTGTATTTTGGGCAAGAAACATATGTATTGTTGACTGGGGTCCGTTAGTGCCAAGTGTAGCTTGGTGGTGTTATTAATAATAACCTCCTCCAGTATTAAAAACAAAAAACTCATCAATCTGTTTTTTAAAGAAGGGGGTGGGGTCAATACTTAAATGTGTATAGTAATGGACATCCGAGAGTTGCCTCATAGCTTCCATGTCATACTGTTGCCAATCTTGGACCACCACTGCCCCTCCTTTGTCAGCACCCAAAATAACCAATTCATGATTCCCGGCTAACTTAAAGATGTTTTCCATATCAATCTTTGAGATATTGTTAGCCTTAGGTCTATGATCCCTGGAGTAAAAGTGCAGATCTTTGATGATAGAATTTTGGAACGTGAGCACATTGTGATTCATTGGAGGCATGAATTAAGATCTATGATATCTGAATTCATCAGTAATATCTGAGGATTCCTTGTCCTGAAAAAATAATTTTAAATTTAAATTCCTACAAAATGTTACTACATCATTAACAAAACTCTCTTCAGGCACAAAGAATCCGGGTATGAATGGTAAACCTTTATTCAAAATGTCCATGTCCAAAGCGGAAAGGTCATGAGATGAAATATTAGTAACATTAACATTTGTTATTTTTGTGCAAACATTTGTAACAGAGCCTCCATGTTTATTTCTTCTGTGTTTCCTGCCTCCCCTCCTTCTTGGTTTAGACCTGAAGGAACATTGGAGTTCCTTCTTTTCAGTGCTGGGGATCCTGTGGTGCCCGATGCCTCAAATCCCAGTCCCGAGGAAGATTCCTCCCCTGAGATAGCCACACTAAATGTGGATGCCATTTTCAAAATTGATCTAGGGTGTTTCCTTTTTAAAGGGTTCCTCTTGAATTGTGCAAAATGGACATGTTTGTCTCTGCCTATATTAAATGGGTCCCCCCTGTCATAATCTGCTAGGTCTCTGAGAAAACTTCTTTTTCTTCCTGTCTCTCAATTGGGTCTCTAAAGTCATAAGTTCCTGGCTAAGATTTTTCAGACTGGAGGTGTAAATAAGTTGTCCCTCATATCTCATAACAGTATGACTAAGATGGGTGATGGACTCTATTTCACTGTCAATTACTCTATTATGATGTTCAGCTAATATTTCCACAAACTTTAGAGAGGCTTGCTGTTGGGCTTCACCCCATTGTTTCAAAAGAATCTCATCAGGATTACTGACTAGAGGCTGCATGCATATACGTAAGCTTCTTGGTGTGATTCCTTTGGTAATGTATGCCCTGAAGAGCTTTTAATGCTATACATTGTTGCGAAGTAGCCGCATGTGCTTAGTAAGTTTAGAAAAAAATGGCTTCACAACTATCTTCATTAGTGAATAGATCAGTGTCGCTCCCCACCATATTGGCCATGCTGAGCCCAAAGATAGTTAAGTCTTCCTGATCAGAGGCTAGACCCTGCAATAAATTGGTTAATTCCATTAGTAAATATATAAATATATAAATAATAACCAATAAATGTTGAATCTAGACAGAAACAAATCTGACCCCAAAAATCTGCTGTATCCAAATATTTTCAAATGGCCATGAATCCAAATAATCAAAAGAATATATACATTTTCAGTTAGCCGCCAAGTCCATAATAAACCATAATAGGAAAAAATGGAAAATGGAGAATATCAGCCTCCATATCAATTTATAAGGACAATGTCAGCCCCTGTCATGTGTAGCTCAAAGTTTCACAGTGCTGAGTCCTTTATGAATTTATAACTTCTAAAGTGTAGATTACTCCCAGTGCTGAGCCAAAGTCAGTCTCTTTGTTAATCAATGAACAATATCAGCCCCTGTTATTTACCTCAAAGTTATACAGTGCTGAGTCTGTTGGGAAAGTGATCACTAGGGTAATCATATAAATGCTGAGTCCAATTCTGTTTATGGAGCACCAAAGGTTTGCATTGATCAAAAAATGTGCTTCAAATGATTCCAGGTGTCAGAAAACCTTCCCCGATCTAGATAGCCAAAAAATAATTATATAATATCATTGGTAACACAGCAGGCCAAAAGGATGTAAGGAAACTCACATTGGTGTATGCACTAGTTATCAAAATATAAGAATATGCATACTAAACACATGAGCAATAAGAGTAATTAATGTGTAGACCCATATGAAATAAACTGGTAGTAATTATCTACCATATATCTTTATAAAGCCCCCAATACTGTAGTCTAAGCCTTCTTAGTAATTGTAATGCTATACTGAGCACAGTGTACACTAAACAAAATAATAACCACAAAAAATGTTAAGGCATGCTTCCGCACAAAGTAACAACTGCCTAGTGAGACATATCCAGCTGCTCTATATTCCCTAAAAAATATATTGGATAGTAGCAGTCTAAATGGACAGACAATGGATGATGCAGTTATTATGAATATAAAAACATTGTTTAGTATAAATGAGTTAAACAGTATATCAAAAATAAAATATAAAGGTAAGCCTGTCAATATCGTTCACCTAACACAATAGAATGTGAGTAATACTAAATATGTCCTTCATAGAAGCATAATGTCCACTGATGAAAAAGTCAAACCAAAAAGTCTAGTAGTTCCAAATGTTATGGTCAAAATAAACCTGGTTGCATATTTCTTTGTTTCCGATGACGTGTCCCTGAACCCAATGATCAAAAAGGCAAAACAATATATAATACCCTAATTTGTAAGGTAATTCCATGACACCACATCCAGTCGGAAACAATAAAACAATAGAAAATACTCCACCATAAGGTTCCCTTTCAGAAAAAAATGGCGTCCCACAAACTGAGATGTAGAATCCATTATTCCTTAATACGCCAATGATAATGAGCAGTTAATCGCCTTAGTATGGAACTGGAACAGTTTGGCCAAAAACAAATTCAATGTTTATTTAGAGAACATTAGTCCCATATTCCAAAATGAAAAAGGATTTAATTGTAGCTACCATGCCCTGTATAACAAAATCACAAATGGAAGCCAAGTTCTCTGTACATGCATCAAAATGGAAATAGATAGCCGTCTCAAACAGAGCACAATAATGGGTGACATGAAGTGCTTACAGTTCAAAACTTCCCAATACTAAAACAGATCCAAAGCCAAGCACCTTTGAATAAACTATAAAACCCTTGTAATATCCACACACCATACTGCATGATAAAGCGTACTGCAGTCGTGAGGGCCCAAATCCGATGACATCGCATAGGTAAATACAAAGGGATTTCCAACCTTATGTAGTCTTGTATAATAACCCCAAAGGAACAAGAAAAAATGGTTTAAACCTCACTGTAAATTGGTCACAAAAAATGCTGGGCAGAAACTTATAATAAAGGGTAATCCAAGCCAAGAAACACCACAGGCCAACAGTAGAGAAAAGAAGGAAGTCCAAAGTTAAATAAAACTCCACACGTACAGCAGCTGCAAAGTCTCAACCAGACATAAACAGTTCAAAAACATAAGTCCAGCAGACAGTGGCTATCTTCATCAAAACTTTTAATTTCTTTGTGCAAAAGTACATAGAGAGTAAAAATCAGACCAGTTTTGGCTATACTGTCATTTAACCTTCATTATTTTTATATAAAGAGTACAATTTTTGCAATTTATTGAACTGTTTATGTCTGGTTGAGACTTTGCAGCTGCTGTACGTGTGGAGTTTTATTTCACTTTGGACTTCCTTCTTTTCTCTACTGTTGGCCTGTGGTGTTTCTTGGCTTGGATTATCCATTATTACAAGCTTCTGCCCAGCATTTTTTGTGACCAATTTACAGTGAGGTTTAAACTATTTTTTCTTGTTCCTTTGGGGTTATTATACAAGACTACATAAGGTTGGAAATCCCTTTGTATTTACATATGAGATGTCATCGGATTTGGGCCCTCATGACTGCGGTACGCTTTATCATGCAGTATGGTGTGTGGCTATTACAAGGGTTTTATAGTCTATAGGTGCTTGGCTTTGGATCTGTTTTAGTATTGGGAATTTTTGAACTGTAAGCACTTCATATCACCCATTATTGTGCTCTGTTTGAGACGGCTATCTATTTCCATTTTGATGCATGTACAGAGAACTTGGCTTCCATTCGTGATTTTGTTATACAGGGCATGGTAGCTACAATTAAATCCTTTTTCATTTTGGAATATGGGACTAATGTTCTCTAAATAAGCATTGAATCTGTTTTTGGCCAAACTGTTCCAGTTCCATACTAAGGCAATTAACTGCTCATTATCATTGGCGTATTAAGGAATAACAGATTCTACATCTCAGTTTGTGGGACGCCATTTTTTTCTGAAAGGGAACCTAATGGTGGTGTATTTGCTATTGTTTTATTGTTTCCGACTGGATGTGGTGTCATGGAATTACCTTACAAATTAGGGTATTATATATTGTTTTTGCCTTTTTTGATCATTTGGCTCAGGAACACGTCATCGGAAACAAAGAAATATGCGACCAGGTTTATTTTGACCATAACATTTGGAACTACTAGACTTTTTGGTTTGACTTTTTCATCAGTGGACATTATGGTTCTATGAAGGACATATTTAGTATTACTCACATTCTATTGTGTTAGGTGAACGATATTGACAGGCTTACCTTTATATTTTATTTTGGATATACTGTTTAACTCAATTATACTAAACAATGTTTTTATATTCATAATAACTGCATCATCCATTGTCTGTCCATTTAGACTGCTACTATCCAATATATTTTTTAGGGAATATAGAGCAGCTGGATATGTCACACTAGGCAGTTGTTACTTTGTGCGGAAGCATGCCTTAACATTTTTTGTGGTTATTATTTTGTTTGGTGTACACTGTGCTCAGTATAGCATTTCAATTACTAAGAAGGTTTAGACTACAGTATTGGGGGCTTTATAAAGATATATGGTAGATAAATACTACCGGTTTATTTCATATGGGTCTGCACATTAATTAGGCTTTTTGATCATGTGTTTAGTATGCATATTCTTATATTTTGGTAACTAGTGCATACACCAATGTGAGTTTCCCTACATCCTTTTGGCCTGCTATGTTACCAATGATATTATTTAATAGTTTTTTGGCTATCTAGATTGGGAAAGGTTTTCTGACACCAGAAATCATTTGAAGCATATTTTTTGATCAATGCAAACACCTGTTGGTGTTCCATAAACGAAACTGGACTCAGCATTTATATGATTACCCTAGTGGTCACTTTCCCAATGGACTCAGCACTGTATAACTTTGAGGTAAATAACAGGGGCTGATATTGTTCACTGATTAATATAGAGACTGGCGTTGGTTCAGCACTGGGAGTAATCTACACTTTAGAAGTTATATACTCATAAAGGACTCAGCACTGTGAAGCTACACATGAGCTACACAAGATGGGGGCTGACATTGTCCTTATAAATTGATATGGAGGCTGATATTCTCCATTTTCTGTTTTTTGCCTATTATGGTTTATTATGGACTTGGTGGCTAACTGAAAATGTATATATTCTTTTGATTATTTGGATTCATGGCCACTTGAAAATATTTGGATACAGCGGATTTTTGGCGTTAGATTTGCTTCTGTCTAGATTCAACATTTATTGGCTATTATTTATATATTTATATATTTACTAATGGAATTAACCAATTTATTGCAGGGACTAGCCTCCGATCGGGAGGACTTAACTATCTTTGGGCTTGGCATGGCTAATATGGTGGAGAGCGACACTGATCTGTCCACTAATGAAGATAGTTGTGAAGCCATTTTTTCTAAACTTACTAAGCACATGCAGCTATTTCACAACAATGTATGGCATTATAAGCTCTTCAGGGCATACATTACCAAAGGGATCACACCAAGAGGCTTACGTATATGCACGCAGCCTCTGGTCAGTAATCCTGATGAGATTCTTTTGAAACAATGGGGTGAAGCCCAACAGCAAGCCTCTCTAAAGTTTGTGGAAATATTAGCTGTAACATCATAACAGAGTAATTGACAGTGAAATAGAGTCCATCACCCATCTGAGTGATACTGTTAGGAGATATGAGGGACAACCTATTGAAAAATCTTAGCCTGGAACTTATGACTTTAGAGACCCAATTGAGAGACAGGAAGAAAAAGAAGTTTTCTCAGAGACCTAGCAGATTATAACAGGGGGGACCCCTTTAATATAGGCAGAGACAAACATGTCCATTTTGCCCAATTCAAGAGGAACTCTTCAAAAAGGAAATGCTCTAGATCAATTTTGAGAAAGGCATCCACATTTAGTGTGGATACCTCAAGGGATGAATCTTCCTCGGGACTGAAATTTGAGGCATTTGGCACCACAGGATCCCCAGGATTGAAAAGAAGGAACTCCAATGTCCCTTCAGATTTAAACAAAGGAGGAGGGGAGGCAGGAAACACAGAAGAAGTGAATAACTTGGAGGCTCTGTTACAAATGTTTGCACAAAAATAACAAATGCTAATGTTACTAATATTTCATCTCATGACCTTTCCGCTTTGGACATGGACATTTTGAATAAAGGTTTATCATTCATACCCAGATTCTTTGTGCCTGAAGAGAGTTTTGTTAATGATGTAGTAACATTTTATAGGAATTTAAATTTAAAATTATTTTTTCAGGACAAGGAATCCTCAGATATTACTGATGAATTCAGATATCATAGATCTTCGTTCATGCCTCCAATGAACCACAATGTGCTCATGTTCCAAAATTCTATCATCAAAGATCTGCACTTTTACTCCAGGGATCATAGACCTAAGGCTAACAATATCTCAAAGATTGATAAGGAAAACATCTTTAAGTTAGCCAGGAGTCATGAATTGGTTATTTTGGGGGTTGATAAAGGAGGGGCAGTGGTGGCCAAGATTGGACACAGTATGAGATGGAAGCTATCAGGCAACTCTCGGATGTCCGTTACTTTATACATTTAAGTATTGATCTCACCCCTTCTTTAAAAAACAGATTGATGCGTTTTTGTCTTTAGCACTGGAGGAGGGCATTATTAATAACACCACCAAGCTACACTTGACACTAACGGATCCCAGTCAACAATACATATATTTTTTGCCCAAAATACACAAAAATCCCCGCAGTCCTCCTAGTAGACCAATTGTTTCAGGGAGGGGCTCCCTCACTGAACCTTTGTCCTTGTTTCTTACTAAATATCTTAAGCCTTTACTTAAATGTGTAAGGGCTCAAATTAGATATACCACCATATTCCTCCAGGTCATTTCTGATATGCAACTTGAACCGAACTGGTTACTGTGGACATTAGATGTCACAGCCTTGTATACCAATATCCCACATTGGGCAGGGCTAGAGGCCTTGGAATACTGGATATACAAAACTGAACTTTACCAGCCTGGCTTCAATACGTTTCTTATTGGCCTCACAGAACATGTGCTCAGTAAGAAAGTCTTTTTTTATCAGGACAAATGTTTCTTGCAGATATAGGGCACGGCCATGAGAGCGTCATTTGCGCCATAATATGCCGATTTATTCATGGCATATATTGTGGAACAGATTATCTATGACTGCTCCCATAATTTGTTTATGGGGGATATGGATATTTGGAAGAGATACTTGGATGATTGCTGGTTGGTTTGGAGATTGGATGTTAAATACCTATTGGAGTTTATTAGTTATTTAAATGAGAATAAATGGGGAATAAAATTTACGAATAATTATCATAAAGATAGGGTCACTTTCTTGGATGTTCTAGTTATTAGGGCTCCGAATCACACTTTAACCACTGAAGTTTATCATAAATTCCCCGAACACAACTCCCTTCTCCATGCCACCAGCTTTCATCCCCCCCATATCTGCAAGAGCATTCCTAAGTCCCAATTCATGAGGATGAATCGCATCTGTTCTGATGAGGGGACATATGGGCATTTCAGGGATATGGGGTACAAAATGGGACAAGTTCTGCATGTTACAAACAGTGTGGAGAATTTGGAAAGGGAGAACCTTCTTCAATACAAAGAAAAACCCAAATGTGGGGGTTCCCCTTTAAGGTTTGTCACCACCTATGGTCATAATACTGGTGTATTGATGGACAGTGTCCAACACCACTGGAATATCTTGTTGGCTGATAACAGATTAAGTGAAATTTTGGGAAGTAGATGTTATTTTTCCTTCAGAAAAGGTAAAAATTTGGCATCACACTTCAATCATTATAAACACTGTCATGACAGGGACAAACATTATTCCCAAGTTACACTTTCAGGGGATCCCTTAATTGGTTGCTTTCCATGTGGACACTGTGTCCACTGCCCTAGAATTCTTAAGACAAAATGTTTTAGTAGTAAAAACACTGCTCAGGTCTTTGACATTTCTTTCTTCACAAACTACCACACAGACTGGGTAATATATCTTGCTAGCTGCAGCTGTTCAGCTTTTTATATTAGGCAAACATCGAGACCATTGAAGTTTAGAGTCTCTGAGCACCTTAGTGATATCAAACACCATAAATTAACCAATGCCCTTTATAAACATACCATACTGCATAAAAATGCTGTGTTCATCTTTATAGTGATTGACAGAATAGGTGGGTCCAGACCCAATAAATCTGGTTGGCATGAAATATTAAATGGAAAGGAGAAAAAATGGATCATTAAGTTAGGGGGTTTATATAAACCTGGTTTAAATAAGCACCTTTAGTTGGTCAAATGTTCATTTTCTGATTTTATATATAAAGAGTAAAATTGTTGCAATTTATTCACACTGATGAAGGCTAAATGTAAGTATAGCCGAAACCGGTCTGATTTTTACTCTATATGTGCTTTTGCACAAAGAATTAAAACTTTTGATGAAGATAGCCACTATTTGCTGGAACTAGTTCAGATAATGAAACGTAATTGAACTAGATAAAAAACTTCTAAAGCCTTTTTTTTCCTGCATGCAGGGAATACACTTTTAAACCATTTAGCAATTCCAGTGTATAATAAGGAATATTTTTCACACACAAGTGAGCTACAAGCTCAAAAACCACGCACAACCTAATATGTATAACATTTACATACTCGGACTTTATTTTTTTCCTACCTGAAAACTTTGGAAGGCTGCATTCAGATAACTGACATTTTGAATAATCAATGTTCAGATAATTGATGTGACTGCTGTATTTGACAAAATAAACTAGCACAACAGCACAAATATGATTTATGAAATACCTGTAATTTAAATTAGTAGTTTAAATGCAGGAATAAGGTTTGGAATAAACCAATTAGTTCAGGGACACCTACTGTGTCAAGGGTTAAGACCAGGAAGGGGAAAGGGGGATAGTAGGGCTGGGATGGTACTGGAAGGAAGTCAGAGTGGTGGGGATAGAAGGGTTAACATCAGGAAGGTGGAGGGTTGGCAAGGAAGTTAGGCAGGAGTGAAGAGGGGCTTAGGTAATTTTACATGAGTGTAATTTGGTGAGGGACCTGATTTTAATGTGAACTTGCTACAGACAGGCTTATGTCCAAGACAACTTAAAGGTACTTCAGTGGGCAGGTAGGCCTTGGACTAATAATAATGAGTATGGAGGTGGCTGCTGGTTGAGATACTGTTTTTTTTTTAATTTTATTACATGTTGAGTTTTATTTTGCAGTTGGGATGCAGGCTGGAGAGGTAATTGGCGGATAGTAGTTCTATGTCCATTGGGGGTGGTTGACTGTGCTCTGTTTGGTGCAGAGAAAAATGTCAGGTCAGTAACCATTCTCAGTAAAAGCAACTACTTAAAAAAAATAAATAAAAATTAAAGTTAAAATAAAATAAAAATGCAGTTGCACTTATTTTATGCCTGTTTGTATGTATGTGTGTTTTATATGCATCACTATCACTTCGCCGACAATTCAAATCTCCGGAAACGATATGGCCAAGACCATATCACTGAAGATTTGAATTGCCGAAAAAATGAAAAAAACACAGAACAACTTACTTGTACGTTTTGCGCCCCCACACCCCCCTACAACTTAAATATACCAACACCTCAATCACGCTACAGTGAGGAAAATGGCAAATCCTGGGTTCCGCACTATACGGTGATCCCAATACACAATTGTCATCAATTCGAATCATCAGCAATTTGGTCTCGGCCATATCGTCTTCAGAGATTCCAACTTTCGACAATGTGATAGGGAGCCATATATATATATATATATATATATATATATATATATATATATATATATAGTAAGTGGTATATAGTATATAGTGGGCCGTGATGCCCCTGGAGTGGCTAGAGGGCCAGGCAATCGGTTCATGTTTAACTGCCTCACAGCTTGGCCGGTAAGAATACTGTGAGGAGTGCAGAGCCTAAATGTTTACGAGTAAACTCACTGGGGTTTGTGGTTTTGTGACTGCTATGCCTTCTGTTGAGTCAGATGTGCAAGGCACCCAAAGTAACAGTCGCTCGTCTCACATGTGAAGTGATGCATTTAAACATTATGGGGGAGGCGGGCCAGTTACAAGTACGGACGGTTGGTTCACTATGCCAGCCTGCACTGCCTGGTGGAGGTTGTGAGAGGAAATTAAAGAGGAAAAAAAAGATAAAACAAGAATAAATATGGAGCAAGGGAGATCAGAGCTCAGTGGGGGGCGGGTGATGCAGTTTAGGTCATTCACCATACCTCAGAGCTGTGCAGATCTTCATGTATATATATATATATATATTTATATATATATATATATATATATATATATATATATATATATATATAAAGAGAAGACAGGCTTTTAAGTTTCAAACGTCATGTCCTGCAGAGAATTCATGCTAGCTAATGCAAAATCTGTTATTCTGTCAATTAGCTGTCCCTATTAGTACTTCCTACAACTGGTACCTGTTGTAGGAGAGGGTTGTGAAGTGCAATTAAGGCATATGGATGAGTGGAATTTGGGCTTCTGTTCATTTTATTTAAGTTTCATTTCTATCCCTCTTAATTCACCTTACAATGGTAACATCTGTAGAGAAGGGTGCGGTAGTGCAGTTCATGCATACAGACAGGAATAGAGGTGGGCTTCTTTTATGTTAGGGATTGAAGATCAGTGGGTATTCTCTTGCAAAATCATGGAGGAAAGTCATGCTAATGTAGATGCAGGTATTGTATCAACAGGCTGAGGAGGCTTTTGGTGATGAGTAGGGTTTAGCTTTGATTATGGGGAGTTTAGGGTCCTCCACAGGAGGAGTGGAATCACAAAAACAGGAAGTTGGGTCATATTATGTCATTCATCCAGCTGATTGATTAGCTACGCAGGCCCTCGGGTAAGGAAGAGGGGGTCTTTTTAAACACTAATATACGCTTTCCTTTAAAGAAAAAATCTGGAAGGGGGAGTATACTAATATTTTCAAATTAATTGATAAGGATGGGGTACAACATCTGATGGAATCAGAAACCGCAAACAGTAAGGAACTTTTGGCAGCTTTAACAGCCTTGGAGCAGAGGAGGGTAAGTAGAGTCAGCCAGGAATATGGGGACAATTGGGTGTTAGGCTTCATTTATTATATGGTGGTTTGGTTGGAGAAGGATATCGGACTAGCCTTACCACTCTTGGCTTATTTTCTCACTATCCATGATGCAAGGTGCCTGCAGGCAGAAAATGCCTGGATATGGTACAATCAGAGGTTTGGAAGTGGAAGGAGGTAGATCCATGTGGGGGAAGGAAAAGATTTTGGAAGGTTTGGCTGAAAAGGAATGGAGGGTGGGTAGGTTGCTGGGACTGTTTGATATTCCTCCCTTTGTCGGATTTAAGGTTTCTCCTTTAGGTTTGGCTCCTAAGAAGTCGGCAGGGGAATTTTGTCTGATTCACCATTTATCTTATCCCGAGGGGAATTTGGTGAATGATTTCATTTTGGAAGATGATGCAAAGGTCAGTTATGCATCTCTGGATGATGCGGTACAGGTCATTTAGGAGTTTATGGACCCATGGTTGGTGAAGGTGGATACTGAATCTTCTTTTTGTTTATCAGTTTGTGAAGAAGAGTAGCACTAGTTAGGCATGGTGGTTGGGTCTAAGTTTTACTTTGAGAAGGCTATGCCAAAGGGATGCTCGGTGACCTGTGCTACATTTGAGAAGTTCAGTACTGCTCTCCAGTGAATTTGGCAGCAGCGGGTGGGCACTCAGAAGGCAATACATTATCTGGATGACTTTTTAATATTAGGCAAAGGGTATGAAGGAGCATTGGAATGTATGAATGATTTTGTGGGGATATGTGAAGAACTGGGTGTTCCATTAGCTATGCAGAGGTTAGAAGGCCCAAACAAGGCATTGTGTTTTGTGGGATTGTTAGTGGATGCAGGCCATAGATTTTTTTTGTTTACTGGATGAGAAGATAACACGCTTCTAAGAAAAGATTTGGTGGGTGAAATCTAAGGACAAGGTGCAGATTGAGGATATCATGGTGCTCATAGGGCTCATGAATTATGCATGTCAGGCAGTTCACCCAGGTCATTTCTTTTGTAGGTCCATGACCTTCTTGCTGAAAGGGGGTAAAAGCAAACATCATTGGATGTGGGTTAATAAAGCTGGTGTGTGCTGATTTAGCATTGTGGTTGTCTTTTTGGAGCAGTTTAAAGGCATGTTTTTTTGGCAAGCAGATTGGGTTGTTCAAGGGGATTTGCAATTGTTTACAGATGCAGAGGGAGGTGGTGGGATGGGGTTATATTTTGGTGGGGAGTGGTTTTTGGCTCACTGGCCTGCACGTTGGAAGGATGAGTTGAACAGGGATATTGTTTTTTGGAGTTAATTCCAGTTTGGGTGGTACTGATGGTCTGGCAGGAGAGGATGTGGGGAAAGAGGGTTAATTTTCATTCGGACAATATAACAGTGGTGTGAGTATTGCAGACAAAGACAGCAAGGTCTGAATTACTTTTGTGTGTATTACACAAGTTAGCTTTGCAGAGTTTAATGATTAATTTGTCTTTTACAGGTGTGCATGTGACAGGTGTTAGGAATGGGACTGTGATAGCTTGTCTTGATTTTAGTTTTCCAGGTTTCTTCAGCTAGCTCCAGCAGCTCAGGATGACTGACGGTGGTGCCAGATGAGCTGTGGAAGTTTGGCCTGGTATAATCAGCTGGTCAGTACAGAAATCATGGGCAGCTTCTACAAGGAAGGCGTATGTAGGGTATTGCAATATTTTGATATTTACGTTACAGCTACCTGAGGAGGAAGTTGTTTGGTTGGAAGGATTGTTGCTGAAATACCTGACACAGGCTTGGGAACAAGATAAACAAGTTCAGTCAGTCAAGGTGGACTTAGCTGCGATTAGTATATTTGCACAGTTGGCAGGATTAAGTGACTTTACTAAATTTTGGACTGTGGGTTGTATGTTGAAGGGTTGAGATAGGCTTGATAGTTAGAAAACTGACAGAAGATAGTCACTGACCAGACAGGTTTTGAAAGTTTTGTTGTGGGGAATGGCACTGGTAAATGGAGATTCATCAGACTAAAACTTATGGGTGACATTGGCTTTATGGATGTATTGTGGAACTTTTAGGTTGCCAGAGTTGTTAAGGTCAATAGTTTGGTGGGATGTTTCAGTGTTTCCTGCTTCCATGCACATTAGGTTGTGTAGACCTAAAACAAATCAGTTAGGGAAAAGCAGGCAGATAGTACAGGGAAAGGACAGGCATGACAGGTTGTCTCCAGTGGGTTGGGCTAAGAGATTGCTTCTGTCTCATGCTCGGAATCCCTAGGACTTTGTTTTTCAATCGGTATGGGGCAAGGTGATAATGAGTAATCCGTTTGCATATATGATGAGGAATTCTTTTTGGTGTGTTGGTTTTCTGGGAGAGAGGTTTTCCACTCACTCTTTTTGCACTGGAAGGGTATCGGATTTAGTGAGAGAGGGCAGATCAACTGAAGTCATTAAGACGGTGGGTCAATGGTCTTCAAATGCTTTCTTTGTCTTATATTAAATAATTAGGCAAGATGATTGGCTTACTATTATTTGTTTATTTTTTTATTTATTTGCTTCTAGGAAAGTAGATTTTCATTCTCAGTCATTCTTATATCCACTGGGGGGCAAAGAGGGCTGCAATTAGCCCGGATGGCTCACAAATGGGTTTGTAGCATTTTGAGTGGAGAGTCAGATGGCATGAAGTCAGAAGTCTTATGTGGCATCAGCTTATGGAGGAGTTTGCTTTAGTACAGTCACAAATTGGGATTCATAGAGTCATGGTGGCTCATTTGGCATGTAATGATCTGGGAATAATTCTGAAGAGACAGTTCACAGTTAGGATAAGGGAGGATTTGGTTATGTTAAAGAGGTTATACCCGGGTGTGTGTATTGTTTGATCTGAAAAAGTACCATATTTATTTTGGAGGAATGCTGGCAGTTTTATAGCATCGGAGAGGGCTCATCAGTTTGTTAATTTTAGGTTGTCAAGGCAGCTGGCTGCTTTTTGTATTTATAGGATTGAGCACAGGGATTTCAATGACAGCTACCCAGTTTGGGTTAGAGGGGATGGTGTATGCCAAAGTTATTTTCATTTGGATTTGTTTAACATGCATTTAGGTTTGTTTTGGATGGTTTGGTGAAGATTTTGGAGTGAATGAGGGGGAACAGCATGTGCCAGGAATACTCTACTATTGTGAAGCATTGTTGATGTGGACTTTCCTTATCTGCCTTACGATACTCCTGTTTTTTGCTTTTGATATATTATTATTTTACTACAGGAGAGTATACTTCTGGGTAGCAAATCTTGACGTTTTATTTTTTATATTTGTTACTTGCTACCCGGTTGTTATGGCAGAATGACTTGCACAGTGCGTGGAATTACCGTACAACCCTGGTAATCCATTGAATAATCAACGGAACCTGAGTAGGTTTGAAAATTGCATCTTGGGGGATGAGAACCAGTTACTGGCTTATGACGTGACACATAGTGCGACGAATAAATCAACACACGAAGGAGACTTTAGCAGACTTTCCACTTTGTTAAATCAACTAGAGGTGGATTTTTTAAAATTGAAAAGAATGCAGCTCCAGCGGCAACACTTTGAAGTGTGTATTAGCCACAAAATAATACCGAGAGGACCTTGGATACTAAAAATGCCGACTACAGGTACTGTCTTTCCTGATTTGCAATACAGATGGCAGCAGATTAATATTGAAACTAGTATATGTTATGTGACTTTACTAAATGATTTTTTTAGCCCATATGAAGCTGCCTTACGTACAAGTATCAAGGAACAACAACAGTTCATTTATTCTACATATCCCCCTATAGTGGTTGACAAATTTATGGAGAAACTGTTAGACAATGTATTTTTGTTTGAGAAAAAAATTACTCAAACAAAAACAGAATAAAATTCAAAGAGACACTATCGATTTTAGAAACGGCCATGTGTTCACTTGGCCGATGACTGACTTTCATAAAAATGGACAAGGGAGAGTAGCTCCCACTGTTCCTAAAGTAACTAATAATAGTACTACTGCTTGTGTAAATGGAACTAGAGGTGATATGGTATCTTTTAAGGATAGTGGGTCAACTTCAAACAAAGTTAGAAATGTTATTGTAATTACTGCTGTTGTTCATAATCAAAACACTACTAATGAAATATCTGAATCTTTGGCTACAGTAGATAACTTAGAACAACCTAGTAACAATGTGAATATATGTACTACAGACATAGGAAGTAATATACCCCTTGGTATACCAAATAACCAAGGTGGTAATGATGGTTCTGTTAGAAAGAAAAACAGTATGTTAAATTATGGACATATTGAACAGAATGAACCTACCCCTTCACCCATACACCAGTTTCGGAAAGGAGGAAGGGACAGGTCAATGAGTCGAGGGAGACAAAAACGAAAGGTGTCAGGGGAAGAATATGTGGGCCCTACATTGAAAAAAATGTGGGAGAAAGTGATAAATCATTAGTTTGAAATATTTCAACTAGAAAGCTTACCCATGATGAATTAAATGTTTTGAATAGAGGTTTAACTTTTATACCCTCTTAGAGCCCTCTACTAAGAGTGAAATCATTGATTCTGTTATGGATGTGAAATTATTTAGTCATAATATACAATTGAAACTTGACTATGGCAACTTTATACCAATTAATGCTAGTTTTAATTTAAAAAA